>NW_010128075.1:328-30201 GCF_000699245.1 Pterocles gutturalis
TAACTGGGTTATTTGCAGAAATAACAAGAAAATTAAAGGTGAAAGCCTGGAGACGTTAAAATCAGCACATCAATTTCACTGTAAATCTTTTCACAATGATTTTCATGAATTCTTAAAGTGTCATGGCAGTTAAAGCTAAATATTATTAAGTATTAAAAGAGAATGAAAGAGCAAAAAATTTTACCAAAAATATTTGAAAAAAAGACAATCGGTGTATGTTGGGCTTTATCAACGTTGAAAATGCACAGATCCTAGTGTCCAAACCATCCTCACGTACATTTCTGCACATCATCGTTTCAGTTGCCTCAGTGAGGCTATCGAAAAGAGTAAAAAAGTGATTTGATGCATGCAGCTGGTAAGCATGAACTCAAATTGTACTGTTAGGTTTAGATTTCAAGCTGGGTTTCACTATAGCTCTTTTGTTTAAGCCACTAATGCTGTTGTTTAAGAATCTCAACGTTTGAGATTGTTTCCAAGTGTCAGATAAAACCACAGTATTTTCTGGTTTCCTTTAGAAACCTGGGGACAATTTAGTATTGTCAGAGCAGGAACATGTAGAGTCAGTGTGAACGTACTAAAAATGCCATTGGCATTAGGATGTTGTAGCATGATCCAATGGTTCATTTAAATCCCATTAATTAACCCCTGTCTTGAGGGCTAAGCAAAGAAACCCAGAGTCTTTTGGCTTCCACAGACTCTATGGAGGCACCAATCAAACAAGTTATCTGGTCCAAAGACACAAAACTGTCCTTGAGTTCAGACTGCAAAACATTACATTAGTATTTTAAAACATGCTGAAAACAGTGTTAGCCTGGAGTCCAGCACTAGTTTGTCATATACGTGTCATATATTAGTTCGTCAATTCATTTTCTTGCAAATACCTATCCAGAGACAAATGTTGTGTGTGGGTTTCCTCCCTGCCGTATAATGATACATCATCAGGGTTAGGGAAAAGGAGTTAATGTCAAAACCAGCAATAAATAATAAAAACTGCCTTTTAGACCATACCTTGTTGTTGAGACTAATGACAAGCCCAAACCCTGGACATAAAAATGATTTGTTGGATTGTTGAAGAAAACATAACATAGCAAAGAAAGATTTCCAAATGCCTAGTCAAGATGTCAGCTGATGGACCGCTGCTGCTTTTCTAGGCATGAGGGTGGACTTCCCTTTCTGCTGTCAGTTACACATTTACAGTTCCACTGGTGCTCCCGCTAATCATCTCGAGAGAGGGCTGCACGTAGCTTTACTTCTCTTCCCAAGTCAGTGAAGAGCTAGCAAAAAAAGTTCTGAAAGTTTTAAAGAGGTTAAGCGTGGTCCATTTGGAAATCCTCCTGAAACACGGCCTGTGCTGGGAAGTACCGAATACCCCCCAGGCAGTCACTGGCCTGAGAGGCTGCTGTAACCCCACATCAGGACACAACCACCCCCCCTCGCTTTGTCCCCCCAGGTTCTTTCTGTACAACTGTGCTGTTATTGAGGCAGCCCAGAGGATAAAGGTCCTCTGAGCTCAGTTCATCGCACAATGGAGGTCTTTCGTCTTTCTGTACGAGGCCAATGCTTCTGTACAAGCTTCCCTTCCATTGGCACGTGCAAGGTGCCTTGATTCCTCTGTTGACTTTGTGTTCTGTCATGAGCACATCCCAAAGTGTTTTAAATGGGGTCTCCAAAATGATGGAGTAGACTCTTTATGTATGTCGCCATAGACAAAAAGTAGGTCACCTGGAAATCCATTTGCCTCTGGTTCATCTGGCAAGCCCTCTTGGCAAAGGAAAGAGGAGCTGATAGAAAAGGAGATTAAATTCATATGCATTTGTGTTTAAAAATAAAAATGATGCTAATTTCTCATGCAAATAGCTTTGAAATTCTGGACTCGCATAAGACGCTCCTCACTGCAGCTCCCGACTGTGTATTACACATACAATACGAAATCCTGTGCGTTCCTCTGGAGTTCTGCATCGCAATCACAGTCAGCTGTGGCTCTTGATAGTGATCCCCACACTCTTCTCTGCCCTCTGCTTGCATTTGAAAACAAAATTTGTGCTTCATTATGACACAAGAGACTTAACACTCTAAAACCTAATAAAAATCAATTTAATAAAAAAATTTTCTATGTCAAACCATATCCTGAAACAATATATCAGTGCAAAAAGATTCTTTTAAGCTTGGAAAAACCTGCTTTTAGACATTTGTTTTCATGTCAGATATTTCCCTTTTGATTTCAGAAATATTACCAGGTAAATTTAATCTACAGAATTCTTTTGGTCAGTTCGTGGATGATGTTATCTACTATTTCTTTCAGATTATAGTTATTTGGGTTATTTGGCAAAGAGACTGAGGCAAGTAATCCAAACCAGACCCAGGTAAATGAGATGGCTGTGGGGCCGCACACTTTGGGGTTGTTCACTGGTTGTTAAGCTGCTCTTGTCTTTTCTATTATTCCTTTTAATATTGATGTAGGCAAATAAAGGCAAGAGTATACGGCAGAACTCATACAAAAATGGACCAGTTTTGAGTTCTGCATTGCTGTAATACACTGAGATCTCCTTTGTGATTTTTGTAGGAAACTCTCCTTCCTACTTCTGGAATGGAAATTCACTGGTAAATGTTTGCCCTCTGTTTTTTTGCCAGGGGATCAGTTGACTACCTCCCTTCACGCGAGGGAATTTCCCTTTTCTTTCCAGACTAGGCAAGGAAGAAAGAGCAGGCTAGCTGGTTGGCCAGCCATGCACAAACTTCCTTAGGTTTATGCTGTTCAAAAATTAATCAGCAAGATTTTCCCTCCATAAGGACAATACCTTTGCACTGATCCTCGTGTCCTGAAAACGAGTGGACTTTTTCTATCATAGGAAGCATTTTACAACTTCAGCACAATGGAAACTTAATAGTTCAGACACATTTGGTTTGATATTGTTATAGAAATAAGAATTACTGTAGAGGTTACCACATTTTCAGGAAAAAAAAAAAAAGGATGGTCATATAAGAGAGCGATACTCAGTGCTACACATAGTCAAGAAAGCATCACCCAAGCTGTCCGGTGGAGCATGGTTTGTCTTCCATAAACACACGGTGGAAGATGTATTAAGCACCACTCCAAATACACATTTATTGCAATGATGAGTACCGGGGCAGCAGGGAAAGGCTGAGAGGCAGCAAATATGAGGACATTGCAGGCTGGTGGTCTCTGTTATAGCATAAAACATCAAGCTCGTATCAGAGAATATTCCAGTTAGAGAGGCTTTTCATACAGTACAATGATGTGAATATTTGAGCTTACAATGCAAGTGTAATAATAAGCTACGTCAACTAGATACTCTGCTTTTTCTTACCTTTGTTAGAATCTCCACACTTAAGCAGTTCCTTGCAAATGGTATTTTAAAAAATAAAGAAGGGAAATGAAGAGATTACCTAGAAATGCATGAAGAAAGAAGGAAAATGTCTGAATGCCATCCAGGGTTAAGTTGTGTTTAGCTGAAGCTCCTGTCTCCCCCTAACAGATTAATCCAAGAACTATGCTACAGTGCTCCCAGAAAGTCATTTAGATAAAAAATTAAAGACACCAGATGCCTTGGAATATTTTTGATACCCAGTGGGAATGTACAGTCAAAACCAGGGAAATTAGGCAGTAAAAAAAAAAAAAAGCTGCTGGTAAGGAGTAGTCCATCTAATGAACACACAAATGGCTTTGAACATTGCAAAAAAAGGACCTGCCACCACGAGACAGAGAGGTCAGCAGAAAAATTCTCAGACCAGAGGGTGACACATTAGGGCCCAAACTCACATTGTTTGGGACCTGGTACTTTGCAGAGAACTTCACACCACTACAGATTATCTTCTCTGCAGGCTTTAGGACGCTTCCATTGAACTGCTTAGCCCTCATTCTACGCAGCTTCTCTTCAGCCAGCCACGTTTATGTCTCTTTCATCTGTCTGGAAGAAGAAATGGAAGCCTTTCCCAACACTAATACTTTCTGCTGGATTAGGGGCAGTGTCAGGGACAGTCCTGACCCTTCCCTGCTCCCCAGCCGAAGGGGAGTCCTACTGCGTTAAGCCAAGGAGCTCAGAGGTGGACAGCCACGCTTCTGACACGGAAAGTGAGGTAAGGTGAAACCTTGGCATGTGAGGGAGGAAGGCAGCCGTGTTCTCAGAAGTGCATGCCAGGCCTGAGTGGGGATTTTATGTATTTATTTCAGTTGAGTGTTTTGGAGAATTTTGAAAATCCTCAGCCTATATCAATAGGAAGGATAGGAGGTCTAATGAATTTACAAACTGGGTGAAAAGATCTGAGAGCCAGAGTCAAACCCTTCGCATTGAAGCCAGGGCAGCCTTGTACAGGCAGAGCAAACAGGAGAGCCCTAGTCCTTCTGTAGTTATTTATACAACCTTCAGTGCTTTGGCTTGAAACTTCCAGAGCCTGAAGCTAAGGAGATTTAAATGTGCTTCTACCATTATTATTAGTTTTATCAATCTCTGCCATAATATCACGATACTATACTATCATAATATCACTATAGCATCATAAGATCACTGTAGCGTTTAAAAACCCCAAAATATGAAGCAGGAAGGTGTACTAATTTTCTGCCTTTCCAAACAGCGGAACATGTATTTGTTGGTTTGTTTGTTTGTTTTTCTTTCCAAGATTTTAATTATTTTGTTTTGTTTCATTTTAGGAGTTTTCACACTGGACTCTGGCTCCATCACAAGAATATTTTCTTGTAGATCTGAATGAACTCTTTGAGGCTGAATCTGATCTTTTCTTGCAAGAATCATTATCTCATCAGGAGCGCACTGTAGTGGAGTAAAGCAGCCTGTCTCAGCTAAGTTTGCAAAACAAGTTTGCTAAGTTTGCAAGACAGAGTTTGCAAAAAACATGAATTAAACTGTTCACAGGAAAATTATGATCAGGTGAAAGAGCTACATTTGACCCAAAATTAAATATTTTCTGCTTATTGATTTGTCTGCCTCTACTGGAGACTCTTGCATCATATTTTAAAGGATCTGATGTCCCCATTTTTTCTAGGGGATCAATCTTGTGCTCATCTGTAAGCTGTCCATATTTACTGTGGGCTTTCACAGACAGATAGCTCTTTGTGCTTTTTGAGACGTAAGCCTTTAGTAAAGGATTTGGTATTTCACGAATGGAATATTTATTTTTATACATTCGTTTTTATGGTGTAGCTATTACGGCATAATCTTGAATGGGTCACTTCATTTGCTGAGTGCTGAAATCTGTTCCAGAACAATAACTGTTCCAGGCAGGCAGGCAGAGGCATTAGAGCCATCCCTGCCGTTCAGTATCTATTACACCAATACTACAGGCAGAAGGCACTCCGCTGAGGTTCATCCTCGGGCCACTGGTGTAGGCCTCAGGTATTATTAAGGTCTTTCATCACATGCACTGAATATTTCACAAAGTATTCCAGTGGTGGGTTGTTTTTTTTTTCCTGAGAAACAAAACTTTCAGAGTTTGGATTTTATAAAAGCAATTCAAATCATAGTTTTCCTAGGGAGTGAATAACAGGTTGTTTGGGGTTTTTTTTTTTTTTGTTTTATTTTGTTTTTTAAAAAAGGTAGCACCTACCAGAATTCTTTTTAAAAATGTGATTTTTTTTTTAAATGCTGCTTCTTCCCAGTGTTTTTAGGCTGCTTGGAAGCTTCCTTTGGGTATTCCTGTTCCCCTGGAAGCTGGCTGTGTTGGCAGCGTTTCCTTTATATGTGGAAGAAATCAGTGATCCAGACAAAATCCTCATGGGAAAACACCGAGAAGGTTGCAAACAGAAAAACCTGGGTAACCTGTGGTTAACTCACCTCCTCAGAACGTGGGGAGACAGAGGGAGCTGAGGGGCTGCTGGGACATGATCAGAATGGTGCAAACCAGCAGCTCCAGACTGGCCTGTTGATAGTCCCTGTTCTCAGACAGACCCGCAGCAATGAACCCTTCCCGTGCCAGGTTCTGCACCACCAGCAGAGACAGCCAGCAAATAGAAGCAGATAACGCGGACAGAGATTATTGAATTACTTCTTTGGTTTAATCACAATGTTTCCTGCAAGCTGCTGCTTGACACTTTAGGAAGAAAGAGAGAAGGAAGAAATAGCTCTTTTTGACACACATTAGCTCCCCAAAAATGAGCAGCTTACCCATAAAGGAGAACAGCTCAGCCAGAGCCCCATTTGCAGGACGTGGTACTGAACATAAAGCCTCTCTCCTCTGGCCAAGACCTTTTCCCATCTCATCGGAAGGACAGAAACCCAAGGGAGAGGGAAAAAAGAAAACCAGTTCACTGCTTAGGCCATCACCTTGTCCACAAAGTCGAGGTCATCCAGCACGGTGAGGAATAAAACACGACTCCAGCGCTGAGTGTTGGAGAGGGTGCATGACAGCGTGCTCACGACCCCCGTAAGAGGCTGTGCCTTGCCAGGGGTGTGAAATTAGTGCGGCAGCCCCGCTCACACCCCTCCAGAGAGGCACAGCGAGGGGCCACTCTCCTGCTGCAGCGAGGGTCCACTCTCCTGCTGCGACAGAGGAGCTGCGGGAGGGTGGAGGGGCCAGACACAGAGCCTTGGCCAAGGACTGGAAAAAGAGGCGGTGGGGTTGTAGGCAGGCGTACAAGGGTGGGGGGAGACGACCCATCTATCGCCATCCTGTTGTCCCAGGCTGCTGCAACTGCGTGGTCAGCTCACTCTCTGACAGCTGTTTTGCCCCTCATGTTTAACCTGTTGCGAGCTTTTCCATGAGAACAACACGTCTGTTATTACAAGTGTGTAATACCGCAGTCATCCAGTATGTAGTCCCGCAGGCATACAGCAGGAAGACCTGAGTTTGCAGCACTAAACTCTTTGCTAATCCTTGGCCTCCCACAGGCAGCAAATTAGAAATAACCAAGCCCTGTGACCAACAAGGTGAGCAGGCAGAGGCTGCTTTCTGCAGTCAGCTTGGGCAGAGAGAGAGGACAGGTAACACAAAATATCCTCACAAGCTTTCACACTTTTGGACAGCTACAGCTGTTCTTTTTTTCCCCTCCCCCCCTCCTTTTTTTTTTGGCCCTGAGCCCACGACTTTTGTTCCGCAGCACCACGACTCTTCCAGGGAAGGAGCCGCGTCGCTGTGCCTTTCCCAGCACCCTCAGCATCCCTCCCCACTGCGCCGCGGGACGAAGGCACGCTGTCCCATGCAATGGTACGTTTTCTTTCTTCCTGGCACAGCTGTTGCTGTGCTCCCCGTAGTAAAAAATGAGGTGCTCAATCCCACTTGAGAAGTGCCCGACACACCTAACTGAGCAAAGCCAGATATTCTAACAGTGATAAAAAGCTAAAGTCTCGTTTGTTACATGCATGTGCAGGCTCGATAAAGACCTATCTGGGATCAAACCAAAGGTTACAAGTGACTTGAAATCACTTAATGTGATAAGGTGAGGAGAAGTATCGTAACCTCAGCTGTACTTTACGACCTCAATCACTTTTATGTCTGTCAGTGATTAGACATCTCCATTTCTGTGGAGGAATCAGGCTCTTTACTGCAAAACAGCAAAATTTGCGCCACCACATTTTCTTCAAACCACGACAAAAGGTTTCAATTGCAAGAAGAGGTTGTTCTGTTCCGGGTATATGGTTAATCTCGTTCAGTGTAACACAGTATCTTGGTTCAATATAGCACATGATATACTCTTCTTCCCTTTGAAAATCTAGCTTCTACAGTAAAATATCCTGGCTGAAAATTGAAAAGCGTACAAACTGTATATAGTTCATTTTTTCTTATGAGCAGATAATTACAGGCTCCCATAAAACAGGTTTATGAAATGTGAACTGTTCATGAGCATGAATGTCAAAGTTGTTGCAACGGCTTATTTCCATTAGTTGCAACATCCTGTATTCTTAATAAGAACACAGCGACATAAATATCTAATAAAAACAGAGCATGAAACCATGAAAGAAACTGATTTAAGAGTCTATCGATATTAATGGACAACAGTGATTTTGCTTCCATTTTATTCCGTAGCAATCTGTACACATCATTCACAAAACCACTCTGCAGGAAAGTAAGGAAGTTGTATTTACTGGAGGACAAGTGGATGATGTTATTAGTCAAGCAAAGACAAGGATGAGGTAGAAATCAAAAATGAAAAGTAAGGATGGGGGAAAGTACAGAGAGCTGTAAGCTGAAGGAGAGTGCAGTGCCTGTATTGCCCTTGGGTCTTTTTGTCTCAGATTGTAAATTCTTTGAGGCAGGGAGTGTCTTTCTGCCTTGCATCGAGATCTAACGCCAGGACTCCTCAGCCGTTAAAGCCAGTTTTGTTCCTCTTGGGGATGATTCCAGCCATGGAGCAGAGTCCCGGGGGCTTGTACCCTCTACACCTCCTGGCAGGCGCAGGATTGGGGGACGGTGTTGGAGGCTCTTCTGCTTCAGCCCCTTTCTGACTCACAGCAGGGATTTAGCATCACAGCAGTGCTCATTGTGGTGTTACAGAGATCTGGTAGAGAGAAAATACACCATAAAACCATGTCTGGTTTGCATCCAGATCAGCCTCTTGCCATAAGCAACTGCCAGGTTTTCCCCCGCCTGCGCTCACACCGCCCGTGTTTGTCCAGCTCGGTAAGGGTCAGCCCTTGTTGCTGCAAGCATGCAAACAACAGTCAATAACAACGTGGTCTCTGATTTTGAAATGCTTAGAATAGTAATGCTTTGGGGAAAACCTCAGCCAATGTGTGAAAATAAGGCACAGTGCTACAGGTCGGCTTTGCTGACTTTAAGAGTGTTGCTGAATCTCGCGTTTGACCTTTCCAAAGCCAATGAAAGCCTTACTCCAGCACGCAGACACACACTGCTCCGTCACACCTCTCCAGATGGGCAGACTTTGACTGGGATAAGCCGAGCTATTTTGGGGGAGCACAGTGTGCCTTGCAGGACTGGGTGCTGATTACGTGCCTAGCAAACAGCGTGCACACAGGCCCATTGGTACCAGGGGCAGATATTAACTGGTGCCAGCTTCATATCTGCATAAGCTTGCAAGTATATGTATTTTTTCTGCATAACACACTTTGAAAAACCCAAATGCAAGGAGACGTTATGATTATGTAGTTAAAATACTAAAAAGTTCATGTGCAACTATAAATCTGCTCTTACATGACCATACATCTGTCCCGCTGTTTCCACAAAGCCCCTGCCAAAATCTCCGGGAAAAAAAAAGTCCTGCAATTTGCTGAAGCCAGTGGGAACTGGAATAATTTTGCACTGTACTAAACCCAGGGAGGAAAGTGTGTGACATGTTCCTCAAAGCTACATAAAGTGTAAATTTAAATAAGAGACCATATCACGGGGTAAAGTTTGTATTTGGTCTAAACAAGCTGTAACTCAGTGTTTAAAAAATGCAATTTCCTAAGTTTCTCGGAGGGAAAACAGCAAAACGAGAAACATGCTGTGCTTGCTGGTTTAGAGTCCAAGTGCTTAGACAGCACCAGCGATGGGGAAGTGAAATTGCTTGGGGTAGATGGATTATACATTAAAAATATTACAGAACATGGTTGAAACGTCTCGGAACGCAGTCATCCATTTGGACTCCTGCTTGCTGCGTGCTCTACCTGAGTCCATTTGGAGGATTTAGACGGACTCTGTCCGGTGTCACAGGCCTCATCCCAGTGCTTTTTATGGGGACACATTTCATCTCAGTTGCATAACTGTCAACAGCTGCAGCCCATAATAAATGTCGTGTGTGACAGTTGTTAAATGGACTTTTCTCATTTGCTGCGATGTAAGTGGCGTGGAAAAGGTGGAAGGCGCAGTGACTGGGAAGCAGCAAGTGACCATGTAGTACTGGATATATCTTTTCGATGGGAGGTGAAAAGGCTTCTCCCTTCAAGGCAGCATACACACGCTGACAGGAATCCAGTTTAAACACGGGATGCCATTGGTAAGAGGCCACAGACACAAACGCAGGCTCGCACCGCGTTGTGATCTATCTTTTTGGAATTTGTGACCTTCAGCTCCAGAAACACAGGCTTGGTAAGATAAGAAGAGCAGCTCTCCTAGCTTACCCGTAGATAGGGAACTGACAAACACTTGAGTAGTCTGGCATTCCTTTCTGCAGAGCACTGGGCTATGCATTTGTATGATATAATTACAGTGCAACTTCTTAACGCCGGGGGTCTTCATCCACCATCACCAGCCGAAGCAGACCTCCCACATCAGGAGAGCCTGTGTGTCACAGGAATCAGCTAAATAAATTTGGCAAAACAACATGGTTCAGACCATCAGCAGCTTTCTAAGTGATCAAGTACAGTGAGTATCACTTTGATTTATAAGCCATGGCAATTGCTTGGACCACCACTGAGGTGCGTGTGTGAGTATACCCATGACTATATTCCCGTAATCTTTCAGTGCATTACAGAAGGAGCTTTACCCTACGTAATCTCCTGGGCTTAAAAAGCCTTTTCAGCATCCATAGATATAATGAGCTTAGAAGACTGAAATAATCAATACTCTCTATTTACGTTTTTCTCCTACACTGAAACAATTCATAAAGGTTTGCAAAGCCTTTGTGTGCATATTGCTACAGACATCAAGACCTGCCAGTGCTGATGCAGCAGTGCAGCCTGTGGCAGAGGAGGCATGAACCCTGTAGTGATGTCTCCTTGGTGGCGGGGGATATACCAGAGGGTAATCACAATTGTAAGTATACACCGTACCAAGTGACACTGAAACAATGAAGTACCAGTACTATTGCAGCACATCCGTACCAACAGTGGTAGCTTTATGCGTTGTTCTGCCTTGCTTTTTGTCATTACTCGATCCTTCTGTACAGAAGGAAGGCAGTGGTAACCACACGGCCTCCCTGTTCCTGAAGGGCCCTTTGCGTCCAAATTTCCAGACTCCTCCCGCTGTCCCACCATGGCATGTAGCACCTAGGAAGCAAGCTGGTGAAAGAAGAGGCTGGGCTGTGAACACACTGCTCTTCTGCAGAGCCTGCGGGGAACGGGAGGTGCTCCAGGGCAGCTTTGTGCCGCAGCGTTCACCGTAAGGCGCAGTTTGCTGGGATGGATCCATCAAACCCAGTGGGAACAGGAAGCAGAGGAAGACAGTCCCTCCCATGGCCTTTGAATCCCACTGGTCCCATGTCACACTAGTTGTATCAGGAGCCTTAGCAATACCAGAACAGCTTTGGATTTAGTGTCACGACAGATTCAGATTATGTCATCGCTAATCTTCCCAAACAGCAAGCCAAGCCTAGGAGGTGCTGCTCAGGATTGTCTCCGTAGCTATGATCTCTCTCTAAAGCCAGCAGTAGGCTGTATCACCTCATGCAATAAGCCGTTCCACGTGCTATGTTACACAGTGCTTATCGACCGAAGCTCACACTGACTTCGAGTTGCATCAACTCTTCTTTTTCCTTCCGAGAAAGAATATCTTTGCTTTGTATGAATGAATTACATACTGTCACAGTGGTTGATAACACTCTCTATCTCTCTCCTTATAAAAAAAATGAACACTGTATCCGACACTGCTTCACCAGCAGGAGGTTTACAAATTAATCCCCTTATGGCACTAATTGTGCAGACTTTGGGGTGCACAGCGGCTGTGCATTTACACACTGTGCAAACCTCTGTTGACGGAGGGTTTCACAAGTGAAGGCTCAAATTTGGGGGAAATGCCAGAGGAGAAATGTATTTTTAAGGAATCAGAGAGCTCTACGAATCTCCTCTGAGCTCTGGAGTGAACAAAACGTGCAGGAAACATGGAAACACCCAGGGTCCAAGATTTCCAGGGCAAACGGGGGATTCTGTTGCACCTTCCCTTAGCTCTAGCGACTCCCTCCACCGGCAGCAGGGGAGGAGCAGGGCAGGAACAGCCATCTGACCCGGCTTCCACCAACGGAGCTGCCTCCGCCGCAGGCAAAATTCTACCTGGTGTAACACCAATGCAGTGGCAGTGGAGTCAATTTGGACTCGCTATCTAGACTCACAGATGACTGAGATTCATCGTCATTTGAACTGCAGGTAGCTCAGCAATGCCGTAGGGAGGGATGTGACAAAGCTTCTGGGCACAGGAATAACACGAACAGCAATAACACCCACTGGGCTAAAGTAGCATTTAGTTCTTGCTGTGCAAATTACACATATTTCATCTTTTATCCCCATGTTTAGCAGCACACCATACATTAAGATCCACACTACGTTGCCTAGACATGTCCTCTCTTGATATTGGTACCAGTCTTAACACAGGGACGGACGAGGCCTCAATAACAAACAAGACCATAGCAACAAGAACAACATCATAATCACATCTGGCTTGCTAATAATGTACAGGTTGTCCACGTATGCAGTGGTTTCCAGCTCCTGTTGCCCAGCCTGATCGCACCCCAGGTGTGTGTGAGGACAAGGCTATGTTGTGCACTCAGGAAAACCCAACTCACGCCCCGACAGGTCCCCTGGCTGGGAGACCGGAGGGGTGGCACACACCTGGAAGGGAACCTGCCTTGAACACAGAAAAAGCACCAACTGCTGTATCCACGAAATGGATGCGCTGCTCTCTGCTAGGACAGACTGGCTCCTTTTTCCTCATTCAAGTCATCAGTTCTTTTATGTGAAAGAAATCAGTATTGGGCTTTTTGTCATTTACTTAAAATAGCAAAATTCCAATCTAACATGAATTTTCCAATGACAATCAGTTCACGTCATTAATGAATAAGTGCTTCTATACCATTTTGGAGAACTGCCACCATTAGGAAGTCTGCTTGCTTCAGAAGGAAGACTATTCACTAGGAAAGGAAAGGTCAAAGGTAATTATTTTGTCTAAACGACCATAACTAATTTTTTTGACCAGCACCGTAACAATTTCTGGCATGATCCTTAAACTGAACAAAAACCTACCTTGAATAGCCTTATCTTTGAATGTTTGGAGTGTAATTTTCTATTCTGAGTTTTTATTTCAGATCAGTATTGGAAGTGAAAAAAATAATGCTCTCTTGTTTCTTCCCGAAATGTTCCAGCCAGTATCTCAGAGCTTCCCAGTTTCTTTTTTCCCCTATTACAGTCTGGAAAACGCTTTGGAAGAGCTTATTTACTGGGAGTGGGAGAGTCTTTTTCAGGCAATTCTAGCAAAGAAATTCCTGCTTAGTGCTACAATTCAATGTAATTAGCAAGTGTTCCTGATGGACGATCGTTAGGGACTATCCCAGACCATCTGTACTAGAGACCTTACCAGCAGCAATGCATTTAGGAATTTAGTTAATGATATGTATTTAAACCACACAATGAAGAACTAGCAATCCCTCCTAAAGCCCTACCTGACATTTCTCTGACACTCACATTACCTGCTTCTCACTTCAAAAATCACGCAGTGGTAAGCTTTGTATGAGCTTTTTAGGTATATTCTCCCCATGTAAATTTACTGAAACGCAACAGACCATCTCCCCATTTAAACTGGGGAACAGGAGCAGATCCATTCCCCTCCTACCCCCAAGATGACTTGAAGCAAAGCTGCATTGATGCGGGGTGGCCCCTGGCCTGCCCCGGGCATCGCTGCACTCTTGCACATCCCTGGGACCAAAAATGGGTGTAGGAGATGGCAGAGGAACAGAACGTGTGGAGCTGCTGGCTCTTCTGTGTGTGAGAGCAAGCGATGGCAGCGACAAGCAGTATTACTGCAAAGAAAATCTCAGCAGAAAATGCTTTAACAGCAACAGCAATAATAATAATAATGATTGTTTTCTACAGTCAAACTACCTGACATTCTGCAGACTGATCACAAAACTGTGTCAGCTGCAGTTTGCTTTTCCCAAAGTCTGCCATTCGCTTCCCACCCCCTCCATTCTGCTCAGCATCCCCGTCCCTGTGAGGGCAGAGGTGGAGCATGGACTGAGCTGCCAGCCACTGAGGATGTTTCAGGCTTTTTTCTGTTTAGAGGTCTGGGCATTCTACAGGTTTTATGTAAATTTAGTTCCACCTCAGTGATAGATTTCTGAAGACCCTAATTAAACTCTAATCAGATGTACCCAACAACAATAGTAACAATAATAAGAACAATAAATAGGAACTCCTTCACACACAATCCTGTGAAATGATATAAAGCAAGCCAAAACTTTATAGGACAGAACAAAACCAAGGACGGAATAAAAAGCAGATGGGAATGCGGTTAATGGAGAGGAATATGTTTTTGATATGGGAAGCAGCTTCGATATATTTTTGATCAACCCTATCTGCACTTTCAATAGAAACCAAAGCTAGGGGCGTGAACCCTGAGGCAATGTGTTCATATGAAAACATATTTTGCTTAGGTAGTTCTCAAAGGCTAAGTATGCTGAGCACTGATAACCCTTTGAAGTCGCTTCTGCACCTCTAATGTTATTGCCTGTAAGAAATGTTTGTAATAACGTATGTGATAGTTTTAATTTCCATTAAGGAAGCAATAAATCATGTCATAGGCTTCTGAATTCACACGCATAGGGAAGGAACGACTTTTCTGGGACAGGATTACTTTCTGTTTCTTTCCCTGCACATGCAAGAAGTCTGGCTGGTTCCAGTAATTTGCATGGAGCTGAAAAACAGTGTTTGCTGCCTAATCTCATCCTTCTGTGTTCTTACACAGCTCGTGCTTCCAGAGGTATGTCAACATGGGGACATTTGAGAGTCCTAGCTTCCACTCTTCTCTAAAACGGTCTGAGAATTCCTGGTTGTAGACAAAAGTTTGGAAAGATGCATCCTAAGTCCCATATGGATCTACAATTTATCATTCAATCAGTCTCACGATTTTGGAGTACTTCAAGTTAGCAAAACTATTTTCCCACCCATTTATTTGCCTCCTTTTTCACATTAGGGAGGAAAGGAAGCAAGGCACAGACTGAAATTTTATTTTAATTCTGTGTGAGCCGTGCGAGGGGAAAGGCTGGTTAGACTCCTTCTGCCTCATTGCCCTAACACACATGAGGGCCAGGCTCAGTGTGGGTCCCAAGGCAGAACCAGTCATGGTAACTTTACTGAAAAACATGGTGAAAGAAGATCCTTACAGCTGACAGTCCCTGACGTTTGGAATTAATTAAAATATATTTTAATTCATGCAATATCATGAACTAGACTGCTTTTTCTTCTTCAAAAATACAAAAATAATAGGAGGCGGCTTCCCGTCAGCCAGAGCAAAAGATACTTTATGCCTTTGGACCTCAGTTCCAGGCACCAGCTCATTCCAGATTCTGCTTTTTTTCTGGCCCACTTGACATGGACTCTTTACTGCTTTAGTTAATCTACTGGCTGGATTAAATTCTTGTTTTTAAATCTGAGAGCAAAATGGACAAAGAGAAATCCAAGAAGAAATTGAGCAAAACATGACACAGAAGTGAAATCTTGTTTTCCACATATAGGGCCAAATGTGAACTCAGTGGAGTAACACTGAGCTTACAGTGGTGAAGCTGAAAGCAGGATTTGGCCCTTGAAGACGTGGATTACTAGGTTTGGAAGAGAACGCTGGTCGTTCCATTTCAGTTTGGCTCTGACAAAATATGACTTCTGGACAAAATCCCAACAAGACGGGAATGATTTCAAACAATAATCACTTTGTTTGCATAGCACAGGATTTCACTCAGTTATAAATACATCTTTTAAATTAAATTTCCCTTGACAAACAATGATTTAAGGAACAAAGTGATTAGTTAAATTCAGGATGTTCTTGGCAAAATCTAGAACTTGGGGTGGGGGCTATTGGAAGCCCAAAGCACTGCTTAACTTAGTTTTTGCCCTGACCACAAGAATAGGATGTTCACAAGCAAGGAGTAAGTTGGCCTCATGGCTTCCTTTGCCTTTCCTGTAACAAGACAAAAAATTCACAGGCAGCAATGGTGCAGATTTTTTTTCCCTCTCTCTGTTGCTCCCTGCTCAATGAGGACAGGCAAACCACTTCATCTGTGGACCACACACAGCCTGAGGTTAACACTATTATTGCTCCTTTGTCAGGCCTTTTTTGTCTGCTCTGCCAAATGAATCCCTTGTTTCTTTATTAAATAGGATTTTTTTCCAGTAGCTGTCTCCCTTAACCTCAAAATAAACCCCTTCCCTCGAAGAGAAAGATCAGCTCTGTACGGCTGACCCCTTGGTGAAGTGGCAGAGACAACATTTCACCAAGGGAAGTTATGGAGTGTTCCCTAAACCCCTTGCAGAAAAGGGAAAGCAAACAAAAACTAAACATATTTTTCCTCTCACTTTGGAGCTAAAGAGTAAATATATGGTACTCAGGCTGAACTCTGATTACTCCAACTTCTTTAACTCATTTCAAAGACAACTGACCGTTCAGAAGATAAAACTCGAAATTAGACTTTTTTTACGATACATTAATTTCCTCTTAAATCAATACCTATCTAGGAGATATAAGAAACACGATCTAGAAAGCCTTTCTGCTTTCTGGGATTTTTCAAGGAATGAGCAGGATGGTTATCTAAAAGAAAGATTTCTGCCTATGTGTTCAGAGTAGCTATCACTTAACACATCTTTGGTCTTTGTCAGCATTTCAAAGACTTCACAAGGTTCCCAGAAATAGTTCCAGGACTATCATTATCTTCCCTTGTTCAGTTTTCAGTTCATTACTCTAATATTCATATTGAAAGTTCTGGATCCAAGGGTCCAACTTTTTCTTTCTATTCTCTGTACAGTAGATTTCCTTCTGGTGCAGTCCTTTTTTCCCTCGTTCCCTTTATCTTCCTCTTTTCTCTCACCAGTTTTGTTTTCCTAGTTGCATATTAACCCCTCACTTTTTCATCTGCTCCATTACATCTTGTATTTCATCTTCACTCTCTGCTGCTTGCCCTCATGAGAAAGCCAGGCAGTGCCAAACTTTCTGCCTCCCCATCACGTATCGTTCCTGGCTGTGCCATGCCGTCTGCTTACAGAGTTCTGTTGCTCTCAGGCCGGGAGCAGAGCACCCCCCGAATGCCTGGTACGGCTCGGTGCGAACCCCAGGGCTACCAGACCCCAGGAATCACCTTCTCTGTCTGTCGTAGTCACTCTGCCCAGGACTGGGCAAACAATGCACAGGCTTGATCTAATCAGACCAAGATCAGGCTGCTTCTTTGGTTGACCGGCAGGTGACAGTTAAATCTTTCCTTTCAGACTCACTCAAGGATGTGGGAAATATTTTGATTTCTACCACCTGCGATTTGGACTACACAAAAACGTCAATTTCCTGTTTTTCAGAGGGTATGCCATCTGGAAGTGTGGTGTATTCCCAAAAAAGGCGATTTTCGCAGGGGTATTCCCCCCAGAAAGGATAACTAACCTGCCAAATAAAATCCAAACTAAGTCTGTTTCTTTCCTTACTCTGGTTAATTGTGCTGTTCTGTGAGGTCGGCTCTGTTCTGGGAAGAGGGGAAGCACAGGCAGCTGAGAAGTGAACCTGCTGGCCCGACAGCCCCAGGAAGGGCCACCCCCACTGCTCCACCCTCTTCTTACTCCTCTGCCACTTCTTGTGTCATCCGTGTTCCTCACAGAACAGGAGCGTTTCTTGGCCACGATGATTTTGCGGGCAGAGACTCGCTCCCCCCCCTCCACAGGATGGAGACGGGCAATTCAGCACCTCTGCCCTTGCAGCAGGGCACAGACGGCTTCCTAGGCTGACCCATGAGAATGGCAGGGGAAGTTCACATCTCTGCTTCTCCTCTGGACCAAGCAGATATACAAGGGATTAAAAAGACAGAGAAATGTTTCTTGGCACACCTTAAACAGCGGTCACTCAGCACCTTCTACTAGAAACCCCATGACATTAGCCAAAGAGACAGACTTCTGATGACTTTGAGTAATAGTCAGCATTTCAGACACACATGAATCAAACCATACATCATTCCAGATAAGATCTGTGTTTAAATAGCAAACCTCAGTATAATACACATATACTAAAGCTGTTAGAAGCTGGCATCTATGTTTTGCACTGGTGTGGGGAGTGCACTATTTTAAAATTAATTTCCCAGAGAAAAAATGGACAGGAAAATGTGGCTTTGTACTGTTAAAGGTTCCCAAGAAAGTGGTCACATCAGCTCGCTATCACGTTGAGAGGATGAGACGACCTCAATTAGCATCCAGTATGGAATCGTGGGAGCTGCTTCTTTCCAATTAGTAAATATGCAGAGGACCACCAGAAGAACAACAGAACAAAAAGAGCTTGTTTTTATCACACCCAACTGGAAATCATGGCATATTTCTGCTAAGAACCCAGTCGGTGTTAAAATCCTAGTGGAGATGCTGCAGTGATGTTGTCTTGGCCACCCCAGCAGAACAGTTCGTAGCACAGGAGGTCAGAAGAGACCATACGGATCGGAAGGCCAGACACCTGTTTCTCAAAGGAGGAAGGAAGTATGGGGGGTGCAAGCCTGCCGTTAGCACTGCCTGATGCAAACTGCACCCTGCGGATCACACGGACGGCTCGTCACTGCTCTGTCCCCAGCCGGAGCGCAGCTGGAGCCAGCCTTGTGAGCCACCAAACCCACACGAGGATGTGGCATCTGCTCTGCTGGAAAGGGAGCCTGGGAAAGCACCAGGCAGAGAGAATATGCCCAGAAAGCTCGTTGTGAAAAGCAATTGGCAAGCAAAATATTGATCTCTCCTGGTCCTGTATAGCTGGCTGTGTAGGTGCCTGGGAATTGTCGAAGCGGCTGGATGAAAGGAGCAGCTCTCCCCGAGGAGACAGGAGCAGAGCGGTTGTAATAACTGTGGGATTTCCCTGACGCTGCATGCAAACAACCTCTGCGCAGCAGCGCAATTGCACGCAGGATAGTGAACAACAGAACCCAAACTGTCACCCCTGGGTACAGCCAAGTGCCTGCTAGGAAATCACAAATGTGCACTGTGGCACCGAAAAGTGTGGGGAGCACTTCTGGTGGAAGGTTTCCCTAATAGTCTGAAGAAAGCTGTGCTCAGTATCGTCCATGGAGAACACCGGCAGGCACCATCTCAGTGTCTCACTGAGCTTGTCACAAGCCTCTGCCATCAGCAGCTGACCACAGGGTGTACAACTAGTGACAGCAAGGGGACAAGCCATGCCATTAAAATAGCATCCTATTATTTTTGTCAGTCACTGGCACAACGCAACAAATACTGGAGTCAATAAATCAGATAGCAAGGAGCCATCACCAGATGTGGTAAAAACAAAACTCAGATGAGTTATTCTAAATAAAAGTAGAAGGCAAGCAAAACGTCACTATGAAGAGCAGACTCAGCTAGCTTGGAACCATGTACAGCCAGCCAAGGAGGATGTTCCAAAGAAACTGGGGAAAAACTGGGAACAGCATGTTCAGCTAGTTTCCCTTACGAAAATCGGAGTTAAAATAAAAACGTGTCATCTCAAAATGTCTGACAAAAGGCTTGCTTTTCCCACAGGGCCTTGTGAATGTGCATTACAAGAAGTTAACGTTGCTGCAATGAAGAAAATTGGACAATCTGAAACGTGGTGCTGGCAAATATCCTCGTGTGCCTTCTGGTTAGAAAAAAAGAAGAGCGCTGATGTTAGCAACACTACTAGAAAAAGGTAGAGACTATTTCCAGACCTGAGAAGCCACGGACAAATACTTCAATTGTGCCAGACATAGCAATGGAAATAACTACAAAAAGCTTATCATAGCAAGGTGGGAGGGGACAACCAGTAGAGAAGTGAGAGCAATTCATTTGATAAAGGTTATTATCAGAAATCTTTGTGGAGCTCACATTGCACAGTACTACAGGAAGAGCATAAAGAAAGCCTGAGGGATATAAAAGGAAAAACAATCCCATATGAAAAACAGATTTGAATGTGAACATAAATAATACAATAAATTTCCAGTTATTTAGAAAGGAAGGTATTATATTATCACAATATTTTATCACCAGACTCATCTCAGGTTGCCACGTAAGCAAGGGTCATGCCAGAAAGAGAAGTACATCGGAGTAAGGGCTATCAAATTTACATCAAGTTTGTTAAATTAATTTTTATCATTTTAGAAAGATTTGGGGGTTTTTTCCCCCTTCAATAGGCAGTTAATGTAACAAAATACGTTGGCTTCCATTTGTATGGATGGTCTTTTAGGCTCGGAGGGATCAGCTGAGCAGTATTTCACGTAACCGTCATTCTGCAGCCTGGGAACTGCCGGCTATCTCAAAATGTATAGATCTCTGTAAGTGAACTGAATATATGTATGTGTGCATATTCTTGGTGGATAAAAGCTCTTGGCAACCATCAAGTAAAGGGAAACGTACTGGCTCTAAAAATTGCTGAGGACAGCATTTGTCAATTTCTCACTGCTTAGAGATCTTTTCCAAGGGACTAAGTCCATCTTTTCCGAGCAGTGGAACGCAGCTTAAAATGCAGTGTTGCAATAAGCATCTAGTCCAGGAAAACAAGTTATGTTTCTAGACATATTAGCAATAACTGTATTAATTAACCTATTTTAAATATTGTTTAGCCTCCTGCCTGAATAATGAGAGGAACAAATTTAAAATATTAGGCCTCTGAATAGTTAACATATTTTCTAAAGTCCTTAAGGGGAGCTAAATTTTACCTTAAAACACATTAAAACAGGTAGCGATGCATGAAAAGGTTTATTTTTTTTTCTGTCTCCAGATAAAACCATCATAGCTGGCATTGTTTCATCAGTGCTGAATTGTACTTCTTGGGATAATACCGTGACACAAATCCCAAAATGTAGACACTTCTGTATCCCATGGAGTTTTTAATCTGAAAGACAACACAGATAAGCCAGGATATAACGAAGGATTAATATGGAAAATTACAAGTTTGTTTGTGTTTCTCCCTCCTCCCTTTCTTTGGCTTGCTGGTGCTCTGCAATCCTCTCAACCCCTATCTCCTGTGGATGCTAATGCAGTGGTGATTGACTCCTCCTGTTCTGGCAGAAACTCAGCCTCCAAGGGCTTCCAGTTTGCACCTCGTAGAACTGGCTTTGTCACTACGAAAAGATGAGTTGATGGGAAGGCAAAATCCTGAATTAAATAAAAACTAATGCTTGTGGTTAAGAAATCTTGATATAATTTTTGCAGTGCAGAAATGTAACCAGTCTATCAACCACATCTGGAAGGTGCTTTGGTTTATTCAGGAGGAGATGCTGGAATGTGAACGCGGGCTAGGTTGGGCCATTATAAACTTGAAGAATGTAGGTCAGGCCCATTGCAAATCTGTTATCACATATTTTTTTCCAGAAACAAGATGAGAACATTTAAAAAATAAAAGCCAAACAAATCCTTAGAGTCAATTATTGATGTTACACCATGGGTGAGTTTGACTCAAAGCCCATCATTTACAGTAAATGATCATTTATTTACGTAGTTAGGTGTTGATCAGTATTTCACTTCCGATGTCTTTACCAGCAGTTACTTATTTTCCTTAATCCTCTCCCTTCTACACTGCCTATCACTAGAAAAAATTATCTTCTAAAAAAAAATCTGCTGTTTTCTTTGAATGTAACAAAGGTTGGAAGCAGAGAAATGGTGGGCAATCCTGATTGCTGATGCTGTGACAGTGTCTACAAATAGGAGCTCCAAGGTAGAAACTCATAATGGTCTTTCCATAGACAACTGCTATTTTTTTGGGAGTTTGTCTTGGTGATTCCTTGAGCAGGACCCTTCTCTCTGGCCCTTTCCACAGTCAGGCCCGCTTTCAGCAGATGTGAAATTAAAGTTATTCCTTTCCCAGAGCACAGATGGTAATTTTCCTCTCAGACCTCCTCTCTGAAGTTGTCAGGCAGATGGGAATGGAGGATTTAGTTATCTTTTGATTATTCTATTACAGTTACATCATTCCAGCCTGTTTTCTGCTCTCAGCAGGTCTGCCAAGGAACTAGGAAGCCAAAGTCCCCTGCAGATCTGTGAGACAGAGAGATTACCCACTGATCCTTCCATTCACAGGTCATGGCGCTGCTTCTCAGGTCTCTCATCCCAACCTTGCCAAGCTTAAGTTCCCTTCAGTATTGCCCCTCTCAGAGCAGAGGTCCTAAGAATGACAAGACTGGATCTTCTCCAACATCAAGAGTGGCGTGAGTGACAACAGTCACTGTGCAAGTCTGATTCCTCAGGTTTCCCATCAAATTCTTGACTTTGTTGTGCAGAAATGGATAATGAGATAAAATTTTAATTCACTGAAAATTTTGTGTGCTGATAGCTTTTGTCCTGTTTTTTTCCTTTTCCCCAGACGGTAAACATTGCAGCAATAATTCTAGCAGTAGAATGGATATTATTTCTGCCTGCAAAGTGTTTTAAGTACTGAAAAAATATACCTGAGACATTAGAAAGTAGAAGAGGGTGTAGTCTATTTTCAAAGGCAGTTGTCCAGTTCCAGGTGGTTGGAGGGCAAGATGAGAGCATTCATTCATGCTGTGGGTGGTCTGGAATGAGAGCTGAACTCTGTGCAAGGGAGTGGACTGCACAGTGGGAGAAAGAAAGGTTGAATTTATTACTTTTTTATTTTATTCTGTTAAGTAGAAGTTATCATGGGATATCCGTAAAGGCAAAGTTGTTGGTAGAGCTGGCAATACTTAGTTTTAGTTTACTAAAGATATTTAAGGAGACCTTGGGGGAAAAAAAAAAAAAAAAGAAAAAAAAAGAAAAAAAAAGAGGAAAATTAATTTTCAAATTAAAAGTGGGTGTGGGGTAAGCGCTCAGCTCTAAGGCAATTCTGAATTCTGGAAAATCTGGATCCAAATCTCTGGGACCATGTCAAGCTCTATTTCTTTTTAAAAATCCTTATTTTATATCTCCAGTCTCTCTGTGCTCATTTCATTTATAGACCATAAGGGCTTTTTAGGAGCATCTTCCTCTGGTGATGGCATAACTGAATTACCTCCATAAAGGGGATTTTGGAAATGCTACAGTGGTGTAAATTAGCAAAATCAACTTTCTGGCCAATAGGTATGGATTCCAATCCATTACTCATAGGCAAACTACTCCATAATTATATTACGAGTTTTACAAGCAATGCTTTTTCAATCACATTTTAATCTGGTAGCCATTTATCTGTCAAAGAGACAAAATGGCTGTTTTAATTAAAAAAAAAAATAATTGCACTTCTGTACTTCATGGAACATTTATGCCTGAGGTTGTGACACACTGAAGATGGGAGCAGGTGCACGACTGCTGCAGCACTGCTGGGAAACACCGGATCACTGAATAAAGACCTGTTGTTAGTGGCACCAGTCCCATGTATGACAGCACAGAGTTTGGCCCATTATACTTTCAAGGTCACTAAAGCAGGGTCACTAAAGATAGCAAATAAAGAAAATGGAGAAAAAAAATATTCTAGAGCAGCTCGATTGGAGCAAGTCAATAGGAAAGCAACTTGACCATTCATTTTACATGTAATATACCTTTTCAAAGTCAGCTAAAATTGGTCTAAAACGTTTAACCTATTTGAGGCAAGTTTAATGTTGGAATTTTGTTTAGAAAAAGAGAAATTGTTTCCTCAAATACTGGAAAAAACCAGTAAGTTCAAGTGTGTTCTATCTAGCTCTTGCTATGGGCTATTCCCAAACAAAATTGTAGAGGGGCCAGAGAAGATGGAGAGTCTCCATCCCTGGGGATATTAAACCCCATGGGCATGGACATGGGCAACCTGCCCCGGTTCACCCTGTTTTGAGCAGCAGGTTGGAAAAGACAACCTCCAGAAGTGACTGCCAGTCTCAGCAGTTCTGTGATCCTGGGACTGTGTCCCATCCTGTTTTAAACAGTCTCTGGAGAACATTGTTTTCTGGGACTCACGTGGTTTAGAACTGCACCGAGCCAGGGGTTTAATTCTGTTGCACGTTTGCTGTGGGTTAACCCCAGTAGGCAGCTGAGCCCTACACAGCCGCTCGCTCACCCTCCCCAGGCAGGGCAGCCAGGAGAACGGGAAAGGCAAAGCAAGCAAACTCATGGGTTGAGATGAAGACGATTTCATGCGTAAAGCAAAAGCTACCCAGGCAAGCAAAGCAAAACAAGGAATTAATTCGGTGCTTCCCATGGACAGGCAGGTGTTCAGCCATCTCCAGGAAAGCAGGGCTCCATCACGCCTAATGGTTACTTGGGAAGACAAACACCTTATCCTCACAGTCCTCCATTCCTCCTCTTTTCTCACAGGTTTGATTGCTGAGCACAACACCAAGTGTTCCAGTTGTGTCACCTCCCAGCTCCCTGCGCACCCCCAGCCCATCGCTGCTGGGCTCGCATCAGAAACAGAGAGCCTGGAGACTGTGCAAGCCTGCTCAGCAATAGCTAAAACTGTGTGTTATCAATATCGTTTTGGTCACAAACCCAGAACATAGCACCCTTCAAGCTACTACAAAGCAAATTAACTCTATCCTAGCCAAAATCAGTATAGCAGTTCTTTTTATTACCATAGTGTGTATTTTCCTCAACTATCTCCTGTGGTTACTCTACTTTCAGTCAGCAAAACCAGTATTTTATAGACTCTGTAGTTGTCCTGGCATTTTCACTTTGTTTAAACAGCAATTCCAACAAGCTAGTTACGATTTTTTTTTCTAAAGGATTTCTTTTACTGCATCAGATACATTCAGCAACTCTGCAGTTGTAAAAGCTGTTGCCAACAGAAACCCCGTAGCCGACTGGCGTCACACGTAACAGCTCCAGCAAGAGCAGCTCTTAGCTCCTGGCTCACGTCCATTCTCGTTTGCATCCCTATAAATCAGGAATCAGTTATTTCAGATTCAAAGGGCGTAAGTGGGAACTGAAGCTGGCTTTAGGCTTCCCCACTGTGCACTGGTACCAGACGTGGTGCCATGGGCAGCCACCAGCTAGCAGATGTCCCAAAGCCACATCGGCTGCAGCTTTCCAAAGCCCTTGTGGCTTACAAACTCACAGGGGTCACCTGGAGGGAAGAGATCACTGTCACATTTTTTACTCATCATGCTAACCAGAAGACATATTGATTAGAAAAGACAGAAGGCACTCGGTGAAGAACAGAGAAAAGGCAATTGGGATGGACTCAGCAACGAACTGAAGGAGAAAACCAAACATTGACACAGGAGGCTATTAACTAGCACATGTAGCAGTGGAAGGCTGTTGGATGGCCGAAGGTAATCAGAACACCCCAAAGAGAGAAATCTAGCGATTACCAGCCTTCTCCTGCGGTTTATTGCCTGGTGTATAATGTCCTGAATGCATTACATATTACAGGCTCATTCATCACAAATGCGCTTTAATGGAACCAAAGGTCAGGGGCAAAATTAATGCTGGGGAGAAGGAACAGCGTAAATGTGTGTGGAAGGGGGGAGAGGGTTATTTCTCTTTTAGCTTAAGTTAAATGATTGCTGTATGTCTGTGCATGCAAAGCTTTTCACTAATAGCTACTGCAAGGCCACAAAAGCCAGCAAAGAGCACGGCATTGCTGGGCTTATGAGCGCACAGATGACAGCTATTATAAAGCTCAATTAAAAAATCCTAGATATACTAGGTAAACATGAAAAGATGGTTTTAAACTAACAAAAACAAAAAATGAAGATGCAAAAAGGCACACTCCATCCCTGTTGTGAGAGTGCTGTAATAACCACAAAATGGGACTTAGGCATGCAACAGGAGCTTTATCCCCAGCTATTTCATTTTGCTTTGCCAATTTAACTCAGATTTTTAATAAACCTTTCTGGCAACCTTAAGAAAATTGTATGTAGAAGACTTAGCAAGAGACTCTCTTGCAATTGGGACTTTATGAGATGTCAGAGAAACAAATGTGGCAAAAACTTCAGAGATCACCAGAGCTTCCAGCCGAGTCACTGACGAAATGTAAAGCAAATGCTATGGGAACCAGTAAGTCCCATTAGAGGCTATATCCACATTTCTAACTTGCTGTGCACACAAAAGCAGCTCAGGGAAAAAAAAAATCCATATTTATGAAATCTGAATTCACTTCAGGATATTTTAATAACAATAATAGCTTGATTAAGATCTAAGTGAAAATATGGAGCTCTGAAATGAATTATTTTAGTAGTACATAATTTTCCCTTTTGAAGCTTTGCCTAGAAAGGAGTTAATCCTCATAGACTACAGCACACAATACCCATAGGAAAGACCCTTTGAATAGTTATTCATTTGTGTAATGTTAATTACACAAGAAATTTTGCAGGCCCCACCCACATAATTAAGAGGACAAAATCAAGCTCTTTCAAACCCAGGTATTGCCAAAACTTAGACTGTCTATACAACTGCTGTTCAGCCATCTTCCATGCAAGCACTGTGATAACATCATTAGTTTTATGGGTAAAAAACTATTTATTTTTTTTTACACCAGAGTCTGCCTTTAAGAACAGAATTGACTGTTCAAAGAGCTCATTAGCTGTAAGAAATTTAGTCGTCACAATTCAGCTAGTGACCTACTTATTACCCACCATCTGAAGTCTACACCAGTCTTCCATTTGTGCATGTGAAGGGAAGCTGCAGGAGAGACAACGATGAGATCACGCCACTGAAGAAGGCACTGTAATGCACACAGCACAAGAGGACTAAATTAGGGACGCTCACAACAACCTCAAGAGCTGCGTTGTCAAGCATTTCAACACTTCCTAAATAAATTTAATCTAATGATCTGATTTCTGAATGTTATTTCTTAGAGTTTTTATGTCAGAAGACCCAGTAATAAGCCACCACCAAGAACAGGGCTGAATTTTGCTATGCTCTACTGCCATATAGTTGAACAAGTATAAGTAAGAACAGGAGAAGATTTATAGTAGAGGTTATTCTCTCCCCAACATATATCTTCTGTCAAAGGGATGAAGTAGAAAAAATTGCCTAGGATATCCAGCCTGAATCACTCTACCCATGTCCCCTGAGAAGATGTGTGTTCCCTCAGCTCTGAACCGACTGAACCCTGTTGTTCTGTTATGGCCTGCGAGCACTACTTCCCAAATGGCTAACCTGAACCAAAGTTTCATAGCCCCTGGAAAGGAGAATTTGCTCTCCCCTCCGTCCCCATCCCTTCTCCTCCATCCTATTGCTTCCACCATGCTGCTTCTTTCCTTGCGCTGTCTGTTCCGCTTGCTGGATCTTTCCTTCAACCGAGTTTGCGTGTTGACTCTTCACTATCACTTCAGGAAGTACCGTCTTTTGAAATAACAAGTTGCAGCTCATAGTTTCTGGGAGATTTTTCATGTCCCAAACTCCAAGTGTGAAAAGGATGAACAGGTCTTTCATTTCTACCACTTGGGTGTCTAAACATCCAGACACTTAGAAGCCAGTGCCTGAAATCCAACAACATAAGAGACATGATATTATCTCATCACTAGTGTCACGAAAGCTCACGTGTATAGGGATTTATTTATTGGCCACCTCAGAAGGAAATGATCTAATTACAGATTAATGTAGTAGGATCATTATTTGGTAGCTGCTCATTATAAGACCCCTTTTTTGCATTGTCTGTAGTTTTGCAGTTTTAACTCTGTGACCCGATTTCTTTCATCCCATGAGGCTTCTTCAGCCTTTTTTAAAATAAAATTTTCTGCCAAAACCCATACTGATTTCCAAGAATGCAGCTGGAAAGAAAGATGTTATTTTCCTGATGCTAAATCTTTCATATGAAAACTCTAGCTTATATGTACATTTGAGCAGGGACTAGAAATTTAGGGGAGTGGGAGGTAAGGGATTATCCTTTGAAAATCAAATGCAGTTTAGTGATGCAGTAAATGTCTGGAAAAACTGCAATTTGCACATGTTCAGTAGAGATGTGCCAGAACTTCACCATGTAACACTTCAGAAACGCTGTTTGCAACAAGCATACTAGACTTCATAAGGTTTTTCTGGGGCAGGAAGGTTTATACCCTAATACCACTGATAATTGCTCCTTCAGATCAAGTTGCAGGTCTGTTGCAGCAGATTTCAAGTTTCTAGCCTGCTGATAAATCCTGTTATTGTCAGTACAATTACACAGTTCAAGTTTCATTGTTTGCATCTTTCATAAGCATAAGAAATTTGGCTTAAAAAACTCTCCTTTATAGAAAATACAGAACAAAGCCTATGCAAAGTATTATTCCCATTATACAGATTTGCATCTGAGATACGTGAAGTTCAAAGCCAAATGTATCCATCGATTTTTGGGTATTCAGCCAGGAAGTAAAATTTGATTTTTCTGAGCACGTGGCTTGACACAGCTGTAGCTGCATGTTCTCAAACTGCTGCAAATCCCTTTCAGGTCTCAAAGTCAGGCACTCAAAGAATGGGGAACATACCAGATAAAGACTACCCATTAAAACAATGGAACAAGTTGTGATCTCACACAGCCCACAGCTGAACTTGTATTACGTAGCAGAGGACAGCTAAGATGGAAAAGGGACTTCCTAACTGTGGAGTGATTTACAGTAATATCCTTTTAACACAGTATTTCTATAAAGTTACCCTCTGAGATTAAACTTTATATGGTGTAAACAGGCATATTCATTTCCCAAAAAGGATTTGGTCAGACTTATTTCAAGATCAGCTTAATCTTTCTGTGGGCTTTATCTCTCTCCTTTATCTAAATAAAAATAGTGTGAAATTATTACTATATTTTGTCTGGAAAAAAATACAAGCACTGTTTGCACAATAATTATGGCAAATCTTTGTACAGCAAAGATGTTATATCAATACAAAGATAATTATGATTTCATGATGATAAACCTTTCATTCCGATGGTTTATACAATAATACCTTTTATTTCAGGAAAACCCAAGTCTAGCTACAGTAACCACTTTTACACTCTGAACTCAGGCACTGGAAAAAGTCGATGACAACTAGATGTAACATTAGTCACACAGTATTAAAAAATAAGTGGAAGAAATAAAATACAAAATATTTTCCTTAAAACTGTCAAGCCATTCTAACAAACACACAGAATCACTTGTAATTAAGATAAACACAACATCTCTTAGCACTGCTCTGCTTATGGCTTTCTCAAATAGCACATACGGTTTGTACTTTTATCAAGTGTGCTTAAACCCTTTTCTCCTAACAAACAATTGTATGTGTTGTAGTTGGGAAGCAAAACAAGACTAACTTAAATACACTCTGGCTGCCTTAACTCAGAATTTCCTTGTTTTTATGGATTTATATTAAATCCCTAAGGTTATTTAAAAATTGTTTTCAGTGTTATTTTATCATTAATCTTATTATCATCCAAAAAAACTGGCTGCAAATGATGGCTTTGAGGATTGGCAAACACATTTGTACAGCTTGAAACAATTTACTGAAAACATGTTGCTGACATAAGAGAACATGCTGTCTTTAAATGCTGTTGGTAAGAAATGTTCATTTCTTGAAATTCCATTCTATTTATGGACTCTGAAACCAGGAGAAATACAATGCAAAGTGCACCTACAGGTTGTGTACCTCTTTACCATCACCTTATTTCAAACTCAAGAGAAGGGATCTTCATCGCCTAGCCATGTCTTTGCACCGGGTTCCTCCGTGGTGGCATACAGCGGCACACGAGGCAAGGCAACGCACCTTTTCAAAACGTTTGATAATTTCTCCAAAGGAGAAACCTGTAACCAGCCATGTTGTAAACTAGTGAAGATTAGTTTAACAATGGAGAGTATTAGAGTTTCAGTCCAACAGAACAATCAGTTTTAGCCAAACATATTTCTGTGGGCATATTAGTTACAATAAATCAAGTTTTACAGTAATGCATTTCCTTTTATTTTTCCATACATATTGCCATTTCTATTATACCTCAGACACTTGTACATTTACATAACTCCCTGGATGAAATATTCACTTCACTACTTCACACCTAGTGAAAGGGGTACAGCTGGAGTTAAGCAGAGCATACCTAGAAGGGCACAAGTATGACCCCCCGAACGGTGAGTCCCAGTTCAAACACGACCCGACTGCCTCTTTCCCATGTGCGATGGAAGCTCTAGGGCCCAAATCTAGTCACCGACACGTGAGCTCACAGAATCACAGAATCACAGA
>NW_010128076.1:0-14522 GCF_000699245.1 Pterocles gutturalis
GGGGTCTCCGGGTGAACCTTCCCTGGTTGGAAAGGGAATGGGCTGTGTCGGGGGCTGGGCAGAGAGGATTTCCCCCTCCCGCTTGTTCCCGTGCTCCGGGGGCCGGGGAAGCTCGGTGACACATCATGTGCCAGGCGGACTCCAGGTGGTTGAAGGATGCCCCTGGGAGATCTTGATAGGCACCCAAGGCCTCAAACTTTTGTAGACGTGAAAAGTGAAGACATTAGAATTGTTTCTGAAAACTCCTTCAAAGAAACTTGGTTCCAGCTTCCCAACGGCTGAAAAAACCCCATCAGTGCTCATCCCTGGGCGGCGAGGACAGCAGGGCAGACGGTTTCCCCTGCTGTCCGGTTTGGAGTTGGTGACTGGGATCTCCTAGGAATGGAAAGTCATGAAAGAGACTCCTCGGTTGTCTGTTTTTATGTGGTGGCCTAGAGTCCTGGAGGATGACCTAGCACTTAAGAATCAAACTGGGCCAAGTTAAAGGCCAAGTTGACTTGAACGAACCCTAACAGTGGAACCAGGTCGGAAGCAAAGCAAGTCCCAACCTGAGTGTATCTGGTCAAAGATATATATTATTTTTAAAAGACTTGTGTTACTGGAGCCAGGCCTGGATCTTTTAGAATCCAGTTGAGCTGGAAGCAGCTCATAGGTTTGTTTTGGTTTAGTTTGGTTTTTTTTAATTCATGTTTGTACAATCTTCTGGATATTTTTTTTCAAGAAGGAGTAAAAGGGAGTGTTGGAAACTAACAAACAGGATTAAAACCCTGAGCGCTTAAGGAAAACAGGTTAAGGAACTTAATCCAGGATGGATATGCAGGAGTCCCAGCAGCTGGGTATGTTTGCAGAGAGTGAGCTGATGTCTGTGGGGATGGACACTTTTATCCATCGCATTGACTCTACCGAGGTCATCTACCAGCCGCGGCGGAAAAGGGCCAAGCTCATTGGCAAGTACCTGATGGGAGACTTACTTGGAGAAGGGTCCTATGGCAAAGTCAAGGAGATGTTGGACTCTGAAACCCTCTGTCGGAGAGCTGTGAAGATACTGAAAAAGAAGAAGCTCCGCAGAATTCCCAATGGGGAGGCAAATGTGAAAAAGTGAGTAAACGTTTACAGTAACCGGGTACTGGGGGGTTAAACTTGGTCTTTATTTTCCATCTGAGCTGCTGTATCATTTTAACTAACACGTTTTCCTGCTGTGGAAGTGCTTCCTAATCCGTAGGTATTCGGGAATCACTTTGCCGCTGACCTGCAGCCAGTGCTCTTGTCGAAGGCGCTGCTTCCAAACGCGGCCGGACAGCTGGGGGCCGGGAAGGGACCTGAACAGACACCCTGTCACATGTGCCGCTTCTTTACTAGTATGGCTTAAGGAATAAAATAGTATTTCTTAAAGAAATTTCTCTTTAAGCTTTCACCTTGAAGAGGTAAGCGGTGGTGCTGTCGGCAGGGAAAGGGGAGAAGGGGTGTAGCTCTGAGCACAGAAATACCCTCCGTGTCCCTGTCCTCTGCCTTGTTTGTGTGCCAACGCGGGGCGGGTGGCTCTTCGGCTCTTTGGGGCAGCAATTCCTGTTCCCACCCGTGGAGTAGGTGCCCAGAGCATGATCCGGTGGATTGTGCACCCGATGGGCACAGGAAGTCTTGGGATTTATTCTGGGTTTCGCTGCCGACTGATGAGTTTGGGAGGTAATTCCAGGCTCCCTTCAGTTGATTTCTGCAGCTGTAAAATGGGGACAAGGGTTGTCAACCTCCTTTATTTCAGTGACTCAAGATCTGTTCTTGGAAGCTTTTGAAGCGCCAGTTACATACAGATTAGTCAGGGCACAAGTAACTAATTAAAATTAACTGTGGGAGAAGCCTGGCTGGCTCGTCTGCAGGGCTGGGTGTGTGAAACTTTCCCTTTTCTGGGGCTGGGCCCTGGTGGGGACCTCGCTGCTGCCGAGCGTTTGTCACCGATAGCTGTTTATCGCTGCGAAGGGGAGCCTTCTGCGGCCAAAACAAACTCTTTGCGAGGGTTTATCTGGGAGCGGGAGGGAAGACTCGGGAGATGTTTAGAGGACTCTAGCTGTGCTGTGCTGAGCGTAGAGCCCTGACCCTGCAGAGGCTTGTTGCCGTTTCTCGGTTTGGTTTGAGTTTCCGAGCTCAGCTGCGAGATATTTCACATCCTGTCCCAGGACGTCTGTCAGGGAGCTGTTGGGGTCTGCCTGCTGACCCCCGGTGACAGACTGAGCCAGGGAACAGTCCCAGTGCCGGGGCCTCCTTGTCTCTCCTCTGCTGGCTCAAGCTCAGAACCAGAGTAAACTCCTGGTTAATATGTAATAAAATGTTTCTTGTTTTTCTGGTAAAGGCACCGGTTCCCCTTTCCACCCTTGTCCCCTCCCTCAGTGACATCAAGAGCTTCTCCTGGAGAAGGGGGAGGTTGTTTCCTCCTCAGTGAAACTTTTACATTCAAATTCTTCTCCCCTGTGGTGAGAAAGGACTTGCCGGATGCCGGGAGAGCTTCCTGATGCCAGAACCATGGTAATGGTCCTGTGTCCTGAAGTGAACTCCGTGGAAACTTTATTCATGCCCGGAGCCTGGCTGCGGGCGCCTCGTTAGGTCTCGTTAAGGTTAGTTATTAAAGCAGGCTGGCCAAGCACCGCTGGGTTTTGCCGTGGATGTTTTTCTGGCTCAGCCGCACCTGCTTCAAAACACGGAGGCAGGTTTTAGATGTTGTCTTGTAGCTAGGGTTTACTTCAGTTCAAGTTCCTGTTTTTGTCACCTTGTCCTTTTCTCTTTGTCCACCTATTCATGTGCTTTATCTCCTTCTCCAGTGGTGATTTTTTTTAAAGACAAAATGTCATATTTTTGTGGCACCCGTGGACATCTGACCCAACCGAAGCTGTGGGCGCTGCTGCAGCAGGGCGAGAGCTGTCTCTGCTCTGAGTAAACCCGTCGTGGCGGGGAAGCAAACCATGGCTGTGCTTCAGGTAGCGCTGGAAAGGACTCTCTAACATTACTTTTGTAATGTCACACTGCTTGGCTGGGTATTTTCACTTTCTGCAGCTGCACTGGAGCAGCTTATGCCCCGCAAAGTGCTCGTGTGTAACGGGACAGCAGGAGGGCGGGTTGGGGACTGAGTCACACCGTGAGGTTGGGCTTTCTTGAAAGCTGCTAGTAAGTAAAGTAATGAGTAAATCTGTAGTTCCTGTGTTACGGCGAGGCCTGCTTCCCGTCCTGCTTACGTCCTTATCTGCGCAGGGGTGTCTGCAGCTCCGTACGTGGGAGAGGTGATGGTGGATAGTTGTCTGATCCTGACTCTGGTGGATGCCCCTGGAGATGACAGATCTCTTCCTCTGCCCCCAGAACCAGACCAGTGCGTGGTGGCCCCTCTCCCTGCCAGCCCCAGGGGTGTGTGCCCCGTCTCGGTGCGGTAAAGATTTCCGGGCACCTGGAAATGATGAGTGAAATATGTCTGAGACTTAGAAAACAGAATGATTCTTCTCTGCCCCAAAATGCTCCAGTTCTGCCTCTGCGGAATGAGCCCTTAAGGGGTCTGTGGCTCCTGGTGAGGGTGTGGAAGGTTTAAACTGGTGAGACGAGCGTTTCCTGCGTGGATCTGGGGGATCTTCCCTGTAGAGAAGGGTCGAGGTGACTTGGGCAATCAGACAATGCTGTGGCTAGTCACTGCTTCCAGCTAACACAAAAAATGAGTTTAGCAGGATTACCAAAAAGAGGAAAGAACATTTGGAAGGCTGTTTGTCTCTAGCAGCACGGGTTTAATAGGACTGAGTGCTAATAGCCTCACGCTTTAATTAAGTGTTTGGGACTTTCTGTGCGTATCCCAGGTGTCCTGTGCTGTACTTACCACGCTCAGTGATTGCTCAGCTTTGGGTACACGCTCATTAGAATCCCTCGGAGGTTTAAAGCGTGCAGTCGGCCTGTGCTTGACAACTTGCTCCTTGGGCCTGCAAATAGAGGGTCTTGCCCCACGAAACTCAGGGGTTCTGCTGAGGGAAGGACTCGCTGCGGGCCAGAGGCGGCGGTGGGCTCACCCTGACTCCTCTGGTCTCCTGCCCCGTGGCAGAGGGCTGCGGAGCGTAACCGCGTGGCTCCCTTCTGTCTCTGCTGAGCTGGGGCTCTGCTGGGGTTCGGTGCTGGGATCTCGGTGGTGCTGCGCTGGGCACGGGGCTCGTCGCGTTGGACATCCCCGCTGAGAGCGTGGTGGAGGAGGGCTGGAAGCAGTGAGGAGAAGCAGCAGCGCTGCGATCTTCCCCTCCCTTAGCTGCTCACACACAGTTCAGGGTCGGTCCCTGCCTGTTGCCATCAGCCTCCGCAGGGTGAGGGGTGCCCGGGGTCTGGTCGCTGTGTTTGGTGACAGAGGGGACACTCGTCTGCGGCTGCAGCGTTCAACATCCCAGGTCTTCTGGGTGCACAGGAGGCAGTGAGGGGACCTCTGGGTGTTTCTGTGTCTTGAGAGGAAGATTTGGGGAGGGAGGAGCAGTGAGACAGGTGGAGGTGCTGTGCTGCTCCCAGCAGGGCTTTGGGCGATGGCTGGAGAGGAACCGTTTGGATGCTAAAGCTCCAAAGATGAAGATCAGCACTGGAGTCCTCAACACCGTGATGTGGGCCTCTCCCCGTGCCAGAGGGACGTTCAGCTGCGTAGAGCTGCAAGGAAGCAGGGAAGGGCTCTGCTCAGTCTCTTATCGGAAGCATCACGGCTGCCGGTGAGAGTGAGGAGGTGCAGCTGCTCCTGCAGATGGGAGTGACAAACGGCATCCCAGCGAGGGGAGGGCGGGTGTTCACTGGGATCCGCAGGGACAGGCTGCTCACCAGCCAGACCTGGAAAAAGTTCATCAGCTCGGTGGCACATCGGGGATACTGGCTTGTATTTAAGATTTGCTTGGGCTCTGCGGGGTTATGAAACCGATCTAAATAAATACATGATGTCGTCGTTCAGTTGCATAAAGACCAGAGGAGTGTTTCTGGAGTCCTGTGGAGCAGCAGCAGGACTGGCGTTAGGGGACGACGGTCCGTGCCAGTGCTGGCAGATGGAGCGGTTCCTGCCCCGTCGCGGTGGCACCAGCTCGGCCGTGGTGGTGCCCGTTCCCTGCGCCCGGCTCCGCCGCACCGAGCGCTGCGTGTCGGGAGCCTGGGCCACGGGTGGGTGCGGGGAGGAAACGCCATTGTGCAGGCAAACGGCAAAGCAAGCGGTGGGCTAGGGTGAGCTTTTGGGGTTAGTTCTGAAAAAAGTAAATTTAGGCAGCTTCTGGGGAGGTGAGCGCCTGTGTGCGCTTACTTGGTGAAGGTTGAAAACTGAAATGGCATCAGAGGGGACTGTGGCCTGGCTGCCTCTGCTCCTCGGTCGTTCTAGAATGCGAGAGGGGCTAAAAATAGAATAATCTTTCCTCTGGGAAGCGGGCTGCTTGGCCTCTGCCCCAGAGGTGGCTGCACTTTGCTGGCATTTTAGATTGGTTCACGAAGCCCTCCCAGGGGGGAAAAAAAAATAATTCCAGAAATACAAAATATTTATTAGTCTGTGAAAAGTGGAAGGAGTTAGTATTTGTGCTTTCAAGCCGTACTACAGGGAGTGAGCTGTTGGGATCAGATTTTAAATGTGTTCCTAATGTTGGAAGCTCTCTTTGCCTTCCCAGCAAAGCAGTCTTATTTAAATCAGTGTGTGCGCTCGCTCCCGCTCTGCCAGCTTGGTCCGAGCACTCAGCCCGTCTCCCTCATTATGCAGAAACTTCTTAGACCTACACTAGTGCTGGCTGCAGTTTCTATGCTAATTTAATCCACTTCAGCCTTTTGGTTATTACTATAATTAGAGCGGCTGCATCACTTTGCAAATCTGTCTGCCATTTAAACTAAACACTCTTCGGAGCTTTGCCTTCTTACCCCAGGCTTCTGTTTAGCTATTGTAATGGGTTTTTTTAAGCCATATATGATAAAGGAAGGGTGGCTGGACTAAATGTTCATGGTGAAATAATTAATGCTACTGCTCAGGGATCCTTAAAAGATCTTTAACGAAACCTGCTTGCATTCCTGGACCTTGGGAGCCTTTCGGAGGAGCAGTTCCTGGTTTGGTGCTGGCCACAGCTTGTTGTTAGGCTAACCGAGTGGCTTTCGGAGCGCGGCATGTCCTGTGTTTGGGCAGAGGCTCTTCCCTCTCGAGCTGTGCGCTGAATTCCTCGTAACGCTGCTTTCAAGAGTTGAGATGTAACCTTAAAGCAGCTTGCCAAGCGGCAAGAGAAGGAAGCTGGAAAGAGTTTGTGTGCCGTTCAGCAAGCGCAGAGTGGAGCAGCAGCAGGACGGTGAGGAGCAGTATCTGCCCCGCCAGACGCTGACAGAACCACCCTGACCTGACTGGCCTGATCCTCCTGTTTCTCCTCACAGCTGGCATCCAGGGGGATTTCGCAGGCTGAGTTTAATGCAAAATATACTAAAATGTGGTTTGGGCACAGTACAAAATCCCAGGAGACAGAGATGAACCCAGCTGATGTGAGATGACATGCGAGGGTCTGTTTCCGCAGCCAGGGGAGGATGTCTCCTCACTCAGCTTCACGGGATTTTTTTCTCCACACGTGGAAGGTTCGGTTCCGATCTCTGAACCGTGCGGTCAAGCTGAGTGAGGACTGAGGTTTGGAAGAAATGGAGTTGTTAGCTGGAACCCCTGTGTTCATTCTTGGGACTAATGTTTTCATTCTTACATTGGTGGCTTCATTCCTGAATCCTCCTGGAGGTTACAGCTTTAACGAAGGGCACTGTGCGGCTGCCCCGGCCGTTGGCTGGGGCGTACGAGGAATTCCCTGTGTCTTCAGGGTGATTTCTGTACTGACTGTGGTAAAGACACTTGAACCGACCACAGAAATGGATGAATGGACTGGCCAGCCCCATCCCTCAGCTCTGAAGTCTGTTGTGCCCGTCTCCTGGCCACAGGGAGGTTTTGGTGCAGGGCTCCGCAGGTGGGGAACGCTGGCGACTCGCTGCCCCTTTGGTGGCCCCGGCACGGCGAGGGGCTTACCCTGCCCGGCTGCATCGGGCGCTGCTGGGGATGCACTCGGCTCTTTTTGCTATTGAGGCACCTCCGGGTTTTTCTGTAGTTTATATGTTCTGTAGAAAATCCTGTTCTGCTGAACAGCCCCTCTTCAGAGGGATTTCATGTGCTACAACCGAAAATCAATTTCGTTTCGTTTGTTTGTGTCTTTAGTAGATCAGTCAGTTTCTGATGGTTTTGTATTTGTGTTAAATGACTTCTATCCATTCATAACGCAAGAGCTATCAGAAGGAATTGCTTGGTAGGTATAGAAACTTTTAATTTTTTTGTCAAGTAACTAGTATTCAAGCTTCTCCCCAGCTAAGTGGCAGGATTTGTGCTGAAATGGGCGGTACAGCGTTGGCTGCTCTGCTGTGCAGAGCACGCCGAACCGCACGATGCTGCGTTGCACTGACACCTGCGGGGCTGCTCCCGCTCACGGTGTGGATTAAAAACACCCTGAAGTATGGAGACTGGAAGCCCAAACAGATTTATTTCTGCTACTGTAACTACGGATGACACTTCTGTATAGAGGAGCACGAAGTGCAAACAGAAAAGCATTGTCTTGGACGTGACTGTCCTAGATACGGCAGTGAGCGGAAATGTGGAGCATCTTCGGGGTTTGGCTGGAGAGCCTGACGGTGGGCTGAGCTCCCCGCAGCCCGGTGTTGTGGAAAAGGTTTAATGGGGGGGAGGCTGGTAAAGCCACAGCTTGGATTCTCATGAGCAGTTTAACGTGCAGCACAAAGGCAGGTTGCTCCTGGAGAATGTTTCTCTGGCTGTTTGCCCATGGACTGGGATTCCCGCCCAGAGGAGGCGGACTGGCTGTGCGGCGTTAACTGTGTGGGTCGACAGCCACTGGCTGTGCAGCGTTAGCTGTGAGGGTCACTAGCCGGTGGCCAGTGAGTGTTTTCGTGGGCTGATGAATTCAGGAACACACGAGACCTTCTCTCAAACAGTCTCAGGTGAAGCGGCTGGGAATAATATGCTTTGAAGTGTCTTTAAAGTCCATGTGGTTTAGAAAACATTCATTTCATGCCGTAGTGAGGTAATAGGCTTTTTAAACCTAACTTTTTTGCTTTTCTCTTCCTGCAGGGAAATTCAGCTCCTGCGGCGATTACGGCACAAAAATGTTATCCAGTTGGTAGATGTATTATACAATGAAGAGAAGCAGAAAATATATCCTTTTATCACACGGTTGTTAATAAGGTTTGGATTCCCATTGTTCTCTGCTATGCTGCTGGATCATCATCGTTCTGCTTTTGTTAAGGCCCTTTTGAATATTTCTTAAGCTTGAAATTGCTTTCACTGGTATTAAGCGTACTGCATGTCTGCAATACGTTCCACACACACACGTTTTCTTAAGTTTCCCAGGTTCCCAGTTAGGAAATGAAATATTGTCCCCAAGTTACAGATGCAGGGCTGGGGTTGGGGAGAACTGCCCCTCAAATCCTGTGTTTTATTGTGTGACCTTCAGCCACTCTGGTGAAAAAAGAGCTTGGATCCGTCATCCCTGACCTCCTGTCCTAGCTGTGGTGTGTTAGTGCTTGCTTTCCCCAAAGATGGACCTTTTATTGTCTGTGCTATGTAAAATCAATTTTTGTAATATTTTTTCCTTTAAGTCCTTGGCAATGGTTTAGATTATTTTTTTTCTTTCCCTCAATTGAAGAAAAAAATCTGCTCGTTGGCCGGCATCCGGGTGCCTGCAGCTGCCTCCTTCCCTTTGGAGGGTCAGTGTGGCTGCAGCACTGCCTTTCCTGCAGCCCCTGGTACGCTTTGCTGCTGGTTGTCCTTAACGAGAGAAGATGAGCTCTGGAGCCTGCCCGAGCCTCCTCCGTTCTGTTGTTGGTGTGAAAGTCCCTTCAGTCACCTAACGCTTGTAACAGTCGTGGAGACCGAAAGCATATTGCTCCTGGGAGGTCGACAGCTCGGCTCTGGAATCAAATCTGTGGGTTGTGACCTCAGGGCATCTTTCAGACTTTAACATGTTACTCCATGGTGCGCTGTCCCCTCTGCGTGTGCGTAGACGCTCACCAGTGTTTCACTTGCAGGTGAGATGCAGGCGAGCAGCCCGATGGTTTCTAACGAGCCCGCTGCTGGGAGCAGGCTTTGACTCGGAGCAGCTCGTGCGCTCGTTGAGCTGCTCTGTTGTAGCAGGGTTATGAATGGCTGCTTTTATTTTTGACAGTGTTTTCTAAATACTGTTTTCCAATTACAGTACTTCATAAAATGGGTAATTTAATTGTGTGCTTTAATTAGATCAAATACTCCGACACCAAATCATTAGTATAAAAAAGCGTGACAACTTTTGCTTGTGTTTTTGTAGCCTTAGCTGACTGAAGGGACTGTAATTCAATTACCGTTAATTAATAGGAAGCTGGGATGCTCAGGGAGCAGCACGGGGAAAAAGAGCCCGAGAGAGACCTCGTGTGTTGGGAACAGGGGATGACAGCCCCAAACGGTTGTCCAGAAGCGTGGCCTCTGAGCCAGGAGGGATGTTCTTTGGTTTCTGAACAGCAGCGTTTGAAAAGGAACAAATTGGGTTTTGGTGCTTTTCCCTTGCAGGTATAGGTTGAGTTCACTGGTTTTGTCTGTTATTTGTTTCGTCTACTCTTTTGTCTATTATTTGTCTCTCTATTTTGAGGGAGGGATGTCAACTTCCCCCTTACTGATAAAAGTCCTTGTTTCCAGAGTGACCGTGGTGGTTTTGTCAGTTGGGCTGCAGAAGAAGGCAGGACTCTGTTCTCACCTGAGTGTTCTGTTGCTGGTAGGACTGCGGGCTTCAGCCACGCTGGTACTGGGGAAGATGGTGTTTTATCCGCTCACCTGCCTAGTCAATGCCTGCAGTGATTTCCTTTGGTAAAGGGAAAGCTGTGATGACTGGATTAAAAATATCAACTACATTTAGTATTTAACGGGCTGCTTCGATACCTGCTGCGGCTGGGAGTGCAGAGCTGGTGATGAATGGAGAACTAATCCAGGCAGAAAATAAACCCGGCTCAATAAGCAGCATCCCAGCTGGCACCCGCTCTGACAGCTCCTGCTACCAGTGTGTGCTGCTGTGTGTGGGAGCAGAACCCCGTTGATCGGAAGAATGGAGAGCCTCCGTCGTGTTGGGGCACCTGGAATAGATCTGCTCCAGCCTGAAAGTTTGTGCTCTAGTCTGACTGATCAGCCAGAGGTGGAGCAGTTACAAAAGAAAGGGTGAAAGACAGCCTGGCAGCTAAGGAAACCAAAATCAGGCTGGCCTGTGTGGATGAGAACAAGAGCAGGGTTTTGCTTCCCAGGAGCCTCTCTGATCACATAGTCTGTGTAATCTGCTGCTGGTAGTGTTCTCTTGAGGGTGGGAGAGTGGATGTCTTCCCCATCACCCTGATAGAAGTAGTTCACAGATTTCTTCCAGAATAAGAAATGGAAAGAATTCTGGGAGCTCTTTCTGCTGTTCTTGCTTCTGCTGATTTACTGGTGGCGTTGTGCCCGCCAAAATCTTGCCGTACGTTAGTGTCCCTCTGCAGAGCACTTCACCCGGGGAACGTCGTGCGGATTGAATGAGTTTGCACGGCGTGTTGAGCTCCTGGATAGAATGCGCCGCAAAAGGGCAACATGAGCTTTAGCACAGTTCCCACTTGAAGCTCTTTAGCCTCTTCTGCCTCAAGAGTTCAAGTGGCATCCTGGGACATAAGCAACTTATTTGAGGCTTAGGTTAAGAAGGCATCTGCCAGGAGTGATTAGTGACCCGATGCGGCGTGTTGCTGGGGAGCAGGGGCTGCTGCTCTTCAGCTGGAGGTGCACTCCCTTGGCAAAGCCGGCAGATGTCTCAGGTTCTGTTCCTGCGCCGCTCGGCACAGCCTGCCTCCGAAGCCCAGCCAGAGGAGGAAAACCGGCAATTCCTGCTCAGGCAGGTGTGCAGCTTCCCTGGCTCGGCCCCAACACTGAAGCTGCAGGAGGTGAAAACCAGAATATGCTGCAAGGGAGCAAACGCTAAACAGTGCCACCAGTTCTTGGCATTCTGGTGTAACTTTTTTTATCCGTGCAGCTTCAAAAAAGCTTCCCAGCTCTCTAGGGATCCTTTCTCCTGCTGCTGAAATACTGCCACGGGGATGGGGGTAAGCAGGAGCTGTTAAACAGCGCGTGCAGCCGTGTCATTTGGAAACAGGAAACAGAATAACGAACCTTGGGGACGGTGATGGGAGCTCACTGTTATGTCAAGGGTGAGAACTGTTAAACCTTGAAGCTTCCTTAACTCTGCCTTCACGTATATGGTGATGGAGTACTGCGTGTGTGGGATGCAGGAAATGCTGGACAGTGTCCCAGAAAAGAGGTTTCCAGTTTTTCAGGCTCATGGGTAAGTACAGTTTTGTTCCTGAGGCTGCGTTAGCCTGTCCCCACTGTGCTCTCCTCAATCCAAGAGCACGTTCTGCTCCGGTGCTTAGGCTCCTGCCTGCACTTTAGGGTAAAACTGCCTTTGTGTAATATATTTATATCCATTGAAAAAATGAAAAACCAGTCTAGCGGTTGCAGGGACAACCTTAGATTCTGGGAAGAAAAAGCATCTTTCTGCTGAATTTTGTGTTACTTTTGTTTTGCTTTACAAATTACACGACAGCCCTTTCTGGCCCCTGTCCGACAGCTCTGGTGATGGGTGCGACGCAGGAGCCCATGAGGACTTGCCCTGTCTAAAGGGAGGCGAGGCGTTCAGTTCGGTGTCAGAAAAGAGATTAAAGGTCTTTGGAGGGATTAAGGATGGGCAATATCCAGCGGGATCTGTTATCTTGTTTAGTTTTAGACAGGATAATCTGAAGCCCCTTTCACTCTGCAAGGAAAGGAACCTCAAAATTCTGGAAATGGATGCAAGAAGACGGTTGTGTATATATATGGTTTTTATGGTCATATTTTCATTTTGTTTAAAAAGGTGTCAGGTTACCGATAGCCTCAGTAAAATACAGGCACACTACATCACGTATGATTTCTGGATGCTATGAGGTAAAACAGTGCGTGCGTGATTGCTGCCAGGCTGTCAATGCACAGTGCTTGCTACGTTACAGTAACGGCCAGCCTGTAATCTCTGGCCATTCGTATGGCACAACACTCCTTTCTGCTGCCTGAAGGAAAATTTTTTCCCCATCCCCTCTTAGCGCAAGCGGTGCCACTGAAAGAGCATCTTTTGCTCTCTTAGCTTAGCCTGGACTAAAGCAGGTGTCAGGATCAGTTACCCGCTCTGTGCCAGCGTGGTGCTCCGTGCTTACAAAATACGGAGACTGGGGAAGAGGGCTTTGGTGTGGAGGGGCCCAGAGTGGTCAGCACTCTGGTGCAGAGCTCTAGCAGGCAACTTCTGACTTTGTCAAAAGGTTGAGTACCAGTTCTTACACACCACAGTTCAATCTCAAGAATTTCCGACTTGTTTCCCATAGCAGCACTCTTTGCTTGCTGTGTTATCGTAGTTCCCATAGTCCTGGTCCATGGAAGTGTCTGACTTCTTTCCCCTCTCTCTTTCCACAGGTACTTTTGTCAGCTTATAGATGGCTTAGAATACTTGCACAGCCAAGGGATCGTCCACAAGGATATAAAACCAGGGAATCTCCTGCTAACAACCAATGGGACACTAAAAATATCTGATTTAGGTGTAGCAGAGGTATGTGAGAACTGCGGCAGTCGGGAACGTGGGAAGCGTGACATTCTGGCTGTAGGTCACCTGTGTGGTGTCAGTTGATTTATTGTGCATTTGGGCTTTTGTTCCATTAAACTTGCAGAGTGCTCTGGAGTGACTCTGAATGCTTATTGTAATTGGCAAAAGACTTTTGTTGACAACAGCACAAAACTTCAGTCCGGGAAGCACAGGGAGGAAGACCTCAGTCTTAGCCAACCCCAGAGTGCAGTTAGGTGCCAATGAGCTGCATCACCTTGTCCTTCTTCTTACACAAAGACTCTTAGCTAGGTAGGAGAGGCACAAGAACTGTCACTGTGGGCGTGTACTTGCTGTGGTGGCATGTTCTCGTGGTATGTAAGCAGATGTTCTGTAGCAGAGCTTTGCCCTTTCCCCCCATGAAGCTTTTCTAACAGTTAGAATTTGTCTGCCTTGAAAGTTTGGAACTAATGGGTCTCTTCTGCTGCAGGCATTGCATCCGTTTGCAGAGGATGACACGTGCAGAACGAGCCAAGGGTCGCCAGCATTCCAGCCGCCAGAAATTGCCAACGGCCTTGACACCTTTTCAGGCTTTAAAGTAGACATCTGGTCCGCAGGGGTCACGCTGTAAGTGCCCGTGCAGCAGCCAGGAATTGCAATTAAAAAAGCTTAAAGCCCCCAAATATCTCAGTGCTGTGCTGTCTGCTGTCATTGCTGCTCTTCTGTATTTTTTTGCTGGGAGCAGGGAGGGTGTATGTGTGTTCGTTCCTCCTCTGGATGGGCATAGGTTCCCCAGAAAGCTTGTAATTCTGAAGAAAGTAATCTTTACTCTCAGTGAGTAACTCTGCCCGTCATTTCTCAGCATCTGAGATGCACAGCTACTGTAATAATAGGAACCACAAATATCTCTAGTATTTATTTTTAAGTTTCTTCCATCCCACCCTGTCAGGGAGATGTCTTGGTGCTTTTGACTCGTGTGAATGAAGAGGCTGTGATAAAGGAAGGCTGAGTTTAAAGAGGCATTCCAAATACTGTCAGATATTCATATTTTAGTTTCCTCTTGGCTTCTTTTGGTTTACATAGTCACATAAGAACTGAACATGTGTTCTGCGTGCTTTCCTCATAGCGCTTCTCCTTCTGCCTTTACAGATACAACATTACAACGGGTCTGTACCCCTTTGAAGGGGATAATATCTATAAATTATTTGAAAACATCGGGAAAGGTGACTACACAATTCCAGAGGATTGTGGTCCTCCACTCTCAGACTTATTGAGAGGTGAGTCTCCCAGCTGACTCTGATAAAAGAATGGGTGAAGGCTGCAGGTGCAACAGCTGCTTAGCTTGCACAGTGCCAGGGGAGGAGAGGAGGGTCCTGGGGTTGGTTTGGGTGCTTCTGTTCCTGTCACTTACTGTGATAGTTTGGGGTTTAGTGTTGAACAGTGTCTACATCTTCTGACAGCTGGATAGCCAGGGCAGCAGTTCCGCTGTGCGTGGCAGCCAGCTTGGTGATGCCCCTTTGGCAGCAGATAGGATGCGATTCCAGCACCTGGGAGATCTGAGCAGGGCTCCGGCTGCCTCGGTAGCCGTGGAACAGCCGGCTGTGGTGGCACCCCGCAGCCCTCCGCACGGGCTTGCGCTCTCTTCTTTGTCTTCAGCTGTTTGTGAAAGATCAGCCCTTAAATATGAAATGGTGCTGCCTCGTTTCAAGTTCTGTTTTTCTGGTTCCTGAGCTACGTGGGGTTAGGAGGTTAGTGTGGGTGAAGGGCTGCGGGGCACTGAGCAAACTGAGTCACTTCCCTTCCTCCTGTCCGCAGTGTCGTCAGGTCTGCTCGTCACGCGGGCATTATCGCTGAGCCAGGGTCTGTGTGCTGCGCCGTGTCCTGCGT
>NW_010128077.1:0-13392 GCF_000699245.1 Pterocles gutturalis
CAAAGCTCTCCTTTTGTTGTTAATGTATTAGTAAAAAAAAAAATTATTATCTTTATTATCTTTCTATTATTTATCATAGAATAGTTTGGGTTGGAAGAGACTTTAAAGATCATCTAGTTCCAACCACGCTGGCATGGGCAGGGACACAATCCACTAGACGTTTTGTCAGCCCATGAACTTGAGATAAAGCCTTCTGAACAGAAAGGGAATACTGGCTTTCTGTGGAAATGTCTGGTATTGGTCACACAAAGATGTATTGCAGTTTAGAGAGAGTGGACATGATAACATAGAGTCTCTTTGTGTAGGGGAAGTGCAGAACTCCCAGAAAGATTAAAAGAGAATAAGAGAGAGGGAGGAGAGAGAGAGATTACTTGTGGATGAAGTAAAATGAAATGGACATTCATAAGCTATGCCTAGGAATCATAAAACAAATAAATAATCATGAAGAGCATCCAGTCATGTCTGGAACATCCACCTGAGGAATTATTTAGCCTCTTGGTCTCCGATCCATGCCTTTGTATTATAATCTCAGCTCCAGGGTTGTCACATCAGTCTTCAGTGCAACATTTCTCAGGGAAATACCTCTCACTATTTATCATTTAAGTTATTTTCATTTACAAATAAATAAACCTAGTACCTCTAGCTGAAATTAGAGCTGCCAGAGAGCCAAAGTGGAGCAACCAATATCTATATTTTTTGAACAGAGACCTAGATTTTACTCTGTTTAAAATAACACAATTCTATTTATTGGCTCCCCAAATCAAGCTCATTTATACAAGGATGAATTTGGTTTGTGCTCTTATTCTGACAAGTTTTTTCTTTTACCTTTTAATTATGTTATACCCCCACATTCTCTAAATGTGAAGCACAGATCACTATTAAGCAGTCTTTAACAAGTCTGATCTTTGTGGCTAATTTATTTATTTACTTTATGAAATGCTAATAACTTGTCTCATTTCAGATTAAGTAACTTTCATTTCCTCTGTCTCTTCTCCTGTGGAAATCCCCTGGACTATGTCAACTTCCTGCCTTCATAATAAAGAAGAAAACTTGGCAGTCAAATCTATATTTTGTTTCTTATCTTTTCAGAAAGTGTCTATATTGTATTAGACACATCATTTGTGCATGCTTCTCTTTCACCAGCTATATATTGATATCATCCTGCCAAAAAACTATGTGCCAATATTAATTCTTTAATCACTGTAAATTACTTTGAGAACCTACTGTGAAGCTATGTCCATGTACACCTAAGATTCAGAATATGTACAGATGCTCAGATGTTTCAAGGGATTAATCCATTACTGTCTGTCAGATGAGGTGGACTGACTAGATATGCTCTGCAACTACAATACGAACATGTTTCCTTTAGCTTTCTTAAAGGAAAAAAAAAAACAAATATGAAATCAAAACTTTGGTTGGATGACAACAGAACATATTTAGAGGACAAAAAAAATCAAGACTAGGATTTTTGAATACTTGGAATACTTTGATTCAAGGTTTGGATCTGCCAGAATTTTTTTTTTTTTTTTTTTTTTTCCATATTTTGGACAGGTTAATGTGTCTTTAAGCTTTCTACTCAGAGGGTGCTAAGCTTTTTAGTAAATCAATCAATGCATGAAGAATGCTCAGGTAGTGTAATCAACATATGAAACGAGATAAGTTTTTCTAGTCTTGCTGGACAGAGAAAAATGTCTCTATTTTTCTGTTGACTGTTGATTGACTTTGTAGCAGGTCGATAATCAACTCTGTTAAAAAATGAAAATGTGTCTCTATAGATAATTAGGAAGTAGAACAACCATGTACAAATGTAGAAAAATCTCCAAATTACACTAAACTTGGCTGTTAACAGTTATAAATTTTGTTTTCTTCCACTGTTTTTCACCAGGTTTTGGTAGGATGTCTCATAAATTGTGGCAATCAGATAGAGAATTCTCCCTCTACTCCAAATTCCTGAAAAAATCCTGCTGGCAAATGTTATCTTGACTTTATTCTATTTTAAGTTAATCTTCTATTATTTAAACTTTAACTCTTCCTTGCATTTTGTACATACCTTGCCGTCTTCAGATAGCCGCAAATTCTTAAACATCCCTCGTTAATAACAGAATGTTAATAATTAGATTTACTGACATTTTACAGGCCGCTACCTCTAAGTGTTGCAGTTCAACAAATTTTTTATCATAGATTCAAGGCAGGTGGTGTCTGTTTCCTGAGTAACAGCTATTATTGGCAAAAGATTGTCCTTCCCAGAGTAAGTAATGGCCTCCTTATATCACTCCCTCTGTACTCTGATGCTATAAAACTCCACATCCACAGTGCATCAACAGAGCCCATTCTCTCTCTGTCCTGAGTCTAGATAATAACATTTTAAATTAGGGACCTTTAATTTAATCATTTAACTGTTGAAACCTTTATGCAGCTGACTGCCTGCCATTCCTCTTATATGGGAGGAAACTTATATACCTTTGATACAAGACAAAACAAAGTTAAAGAATGTACCAAAAATTAGGAAGAAAAATCATACATCCACTCCCAGAAAAGACTTCTACATTTTCCTAAGTAAATATGTTCAATATATTCTGTGCCAGGAAATTATTGCAAGTTTTAATAATATTGTTATTTAGCATTATTTAGTGTTTCTTCTCTAGCATGGTCCTTGTACTACAGAAATGTAATAGAAGCAGAAAAAGAACTATGCACTGTAAAAAAATTACCCTAGAAAAGAGAGTCTATTCTCTCATGGAATTACTAGTTTCATATCAAGAGTTTCTATGAAGGCGACAGTTTGGCAACAGCTCTGTCTGGAAATACCTCTTAACAGATAACGTTGAGAAAACTGCAGTTTTTAGCCCAGCACATCATGGCCTGAAAGACAGTGAGTAAACGTGAGTCACCATGTGGGATTCAAACATCTGTGAGATTCATGTTAGACTGGTATTCAAGCTCTCAGTGTTGTCACTGGACATTTAGTCATGAAGGTACAGTTCAACCACTGTAAATGACTAGTGATGTTTTAGATGCCCTACTGATATTCCAGGAAAAAAAAACAGGTCTTCAAGAAGCCCTGTATTAAATCTTCTAACCCTGAAGTGATGTTGCAGATAGCCTGGAGTTATGACACTAGATGCTTGCACACAAACTAGCTATGAAATAGATAAATGATGGCTCAATGAACTTCCTGTCTAGCCAGGTCGTGAGAGGTAATTTCTGTGGGATGTCTGCATAGCTGTGTAGACTATATTGTGTCTTCACGACTCCAATGGCAGTATTTCTAATAGGATCGAGATAACTGGGACAGGTATAGACATCTATAATACAGAAACTTGAATTTAAGACTTTGAATCTGGATTGGAATATTACCCAAGAAATATTTAATTTTCCACCAAGGTTCAGTTAGGTTGTTTAATTCAATTAGATAATTTTTTAAAAAAATATGTTCACAGGGAATTTTTTGAATTTTTGTGTGGTTTTTTTATACTGATATATCCTTCTCCGAATCATGAGAGATGCCTATTTCTATCCGTTAGTGCATCCGAATATTAAAAAAAACCCCAACTCATTAGCTACTAACCAAGCATCTCTCCACTTTCATAGCAGAAATTTGCCAATGCAGAAGAATAAATTATTACAGAATTACACAATAAATCATCTGTCATGAGCCAGTCAATATTAATTTTTAAGTAGAGACATGGCTATTGCAAATCCAGCCAAAAGTCCAGCCAGTCTGATCTCTTTCATGCCAAGAGCAAAGGATATTACAAATAAGTCATTTAGATAAAAAGATTAAAGTTGTGAAAATTCTTTTTGCTGAGACTCAAATAAAAGAAAGTTATCTGTCTGTAATGGTCTGTAATGGAACCTACTCTGCATAAGTTAGGTATCTAATTTGTGCCTAACTTTGAGGTGGTTTACGTGTCTTTGAAGGCCTGCAGGAAGAGATCCTACCTGTCCAGCATAGATATCTAACTGTAGCCATGCTGAATTTCCTATCGGATGTTTTCAAATATCTTTCTTCCTGTACTGATAGACACCAGGCTTGGGAAATTTTTTCCTGCCCGTTGGGCAGAGAAGTTTGTTTTTCAAATTATTTCCAGAAAAAAGCTTCTGTAAGACCCAAGTATGGAATGTCAAAAATATCCAGCTTACAAAACATAAGAGTTAAAGAGCATTCAGAACAAAACCAGCATTCTCAATTGCCCAATATTTGATTATTGTCTAGACCTTTGAACAAGACATTTTGAATAAAAAGAGCATAAGCTGGCTTTTCAACTATCTGGGATAACATCACACTAGCTATGAAATATAGTCCTTCCTTGGAAGTTCTGACACTTGGATGGTGGATGATTTTGCCAATTCCTATAAAACTCCGTGTTAGTATGTCAAAAAACTTCGTCAGCTCTGGAGCTATAAGAATTTGGCAGCATAGTTTGGCAATCTGTGCACTAAAACCAGTTAAAAGTCAATTACTTTCTGGAACAAAATGGATGTGATGTATCCATTTCAGATTTCAAATGAATAATCCTTTGTATTTCACTCTGGCTACACAGGACACAATGCTCCTAGGCCACTGGGCTATATGTTTCATGCATCAGGAAATTAAATATATTTACTTACTCTAAGTCATTACCAAGTGTACTATGGGGATACTTTTATCAAATAGATCAAATAGATCAAATAGATCCAGCCTGTTCATAGACTTCAGGAAAGTCTGAATCTAGACCGTGGTCATTGCCTGCATTTCACATCAAAGGCAAGTCTGTATGGTTCTAGCCACAGAAAAGGTACAAGGCAAAGCTTCACTCCCTGTCCTGAAGCCTTCCTTCATCACATACATAGACACTCCATCATCATGTAGCAAAACTATTCAGCAACCTGGTCTAGTGGAAGGTGTCCCTGCCTGTGCAGTGGTGTTGGAACTAGATGAACTTTAAGGTTCCATCCAGCCCAAACCGTTCTATGATTCCATGATTCTATGTGTACTTTGACGTTGTGTTCACTGGTCTGAGACTGCCAGTTCAGTGGAGGATCACTGACAGCCATTGCATCAGAAAGTGAAACAACTAGCTAGAACTAAGCATGTAATTTTAAGTGGAGAGGTAGTGTGCTGTCAAGCAAACGAAAATGAAGGTAAGGAACAACACATCCAGGCTCCTGTCCTCTGTATTATGTTGTCATTAATCTGATTTCTTTAAGATATTTCAGTGGAAGATCTGGCTTGTAAAGTGTTAAGGCAGCAATTCCTTTAATGTTTCATGATGTATCTTTATTTAAAATTTCATATAAAGCAAATCATTGCTATCTCATTTTGCACCCTTGTTTGCTAATGAAAGAGCCATAAGAGACACATAATAGTAAAGGATCATTTTCTGTAGGGAGTTAAAGAGTCCCCTGAGTTGTCCAATCCTGTTAAAATCTGAAAGAGAGAAGTGCTAGAAGGACCTAGAGCAAGCATGTTTCCTGAAAGTGAAAATGTCCCTATTTTCCAGGGTCCTTCCATCATTTCTGAAGTTTTCCAATGTCATTGTGGATCTTTAATTAACTGGGGTTCTGATTAATTGTCTTGTTTCCCTAAGAACCTCTTCAATGACACTATATGTATGGAGGGTGAAAGGGATCAATAAAGTTACACCAGCGTCAGCTGAGACTTCTGTTATCACTAATTTTTGTGCTAGAAATGGCATGAAACTGGAAAGTGGTAATGGGTGTAGAGGCTTGGGGATGGACTTTACAGAGTTAATCGGAAATATCCATGAGCCTGTGTGCCTGCATCTACCCCCAGGTGACACACCTTCACAGGCACACACACACATGTACGCACACACACACAGACGCTGATCATACAGATACTCATATCTGCTGCTTGCACATGTGACAGTGATAAACAGGTATCTGTTAGGAACAATTTAGCTAGTAATAAATCACTCTGGTAGGGGCTAGTGCGCACAGGTGAATAACCATGATGCAAGGGTATAACTGTGCATAATTAATGCAAACATGCTCTAGTGGAACGTGACAAAGACTTACTTAAACGCATTTAGCTAGGGCCTAAAGGGTAAGGCAGAAGCAAGGTGATGGGGGTCTCTCAGATAATACCAGGATATCTTGCTAGTGTCATGAAGAAAGGAAGCTTGAGACAAGCTTTGGCTGAACTGGTGTTAGGAAAAATGTGAAGGAATAGTTTTTGTGACCAGCAAGAAGCAGCCTGTCAACATTCTTCTGGATTCCTCACCATCTCAGGAGCCTGGAAAACGCAAAGTACAATACAGAATACCTAGGGTAACTATAAATTATGGTCAACTCCTGCAGAACAGAGAATAGCCTTCCAAGAAACTGCTTAGGACTTCGAGTTTTGATGTTGTCTCCCATCATTGCCCCTAGTTGAAAACAGACTCTTTAATGAGAAAATATATTGTTAAAGTCATAAATTTCCCGCAGAGACATATTTGTTTCAATTAAACTTTCATTATGACAAACATCTAAACATCTCTGGTCCTCAGTTGAATTTATGGGCAAAGCTCAGACTCTTGAAAACATCCCCCATGACAATAAAATAGTTAGAGTATTGTGTTATGAAAAATCGAGCTAAAAATCTGGTCTTGATTAAATCAGATCAAGGAGAAAAAAACATTCGTGCTCCAGATGACTATTCTAATAACCAAGGTAATTACACCAGTTCTTTCATTCTTTTCTGTAGGGGTTATTGTCATGGATACAATCCAGTTAGCCCAGTCTGCAGTCAGAAGAGAGAGGTGTTTTTTCTCTGAGGTAGCTTCAGCCCATCCAAAATTTGACTGACCTATTCAATTTCTGCTCTCTTACATTTAACTCTTCAGGGATGACAGAGCAACAAAGCATCCTGTACTAAGGCCTAAGAACACATAAGATAAACTTAGACTATTCAGTTTTAGGAAACTATATCAACACAGTGAACTGAGTGACTGATAGACACTCACCTGCACGAGTGATTAAAAAGTTCACTTGAGAGGTGGGTGACCCAATGTCAAACCTCTGTAAATAAATCAAACGTTCTGATCTGTCTTACAGACACTGGGTAAATCTCTTTTAAGCTGGTCTAATGCAATAGTCCCTCTTTTCTGTTTTTGAGTGTTTTTTTCTTTTTTTTCTTTTTTTCTTTTTTTTTTTTTGTTGGGGGGGTGGGCATGAGGATAATATTGGTTTATTCTGAGAACAGGACATGAACATTTTTTTGAAATCTCAGGAAAAGAATTGTTACAGTATAGGAAAAACATCTCTTGCTTGGATCTATATTCAAAGAAACAGACATATCTTTGCTCCTTCTGGTCAGTAAGATAAAAAGGTATTAAAAGCACTGTTCTGGTGCAAAATGCTGTATAGATTTCTTTTTAAAAAATGCAGGCTATGATCTACAACTGGCAAATTGCCCTATTAGTGTAAGCTTAAAGAAAAGGGTTGAAAGGTGCAAATTGGAAGGAAACTTGCTCCCAGGAATCAATAGGTCCAGAAGAGTCTATTATAATAACATCATGTCCCTGAGAGGGCATCAGGGATAAGTATGTTATTGTTAAATTAGGTGGCGCCATCTTTGCAAGAAAAACAGAATTGTAATGTTTGCTAATTGAACTATAAAAATAATAATTACCTTTGATGTAGGGAAATCACTCAGCAATAGCTCTAATTGTATAAATTGAAGCTGTTATCATCAGAGCCCAAACTAGATTAGAAGTAAGCTTCTCAAATTACATTTGGATGATACCAAACATACACAAGGCTTTGAATGTTTTTCAGTACATGAGAAACAGCCTTTCTCTTCCCCCCCTCCCTCACCAAAGAGCCACACATTCTTAACTGTAGCAGCATCTCCTTTGCAGTAGTGTACATTTCTTTAACCATTCTAAATGCAAATTTTTCCTGCAGAAAATGCAGTTTACAAACCAGTATTAACTTAGTGGACATTCTGCTTTAGTGAAATTACATTGATTCTTTCCCAGCTCAGGATTTGTTTAAGGGGTGTTGCTGTGATTTGAAATGGGGGTTGGTGGGTGGAAGTGGTGTTTACTCAGAATGCTGGGTCCTAACTTCATTGCTGATGCTCTCAATCAATTACTAATACTCTACTGTTTATAAAGGTCTAGAGCCAAGGATTCAGTGTTACTGAATGAGCCAGTTGTGAAAGGAATTTATGAGGAATAGAACCAGAAAATTTTGCAAAGTATTATCATTTGTTGTTGGTTTTTTGTTTTTTGTTTTTTTGTTTTTTTTTCAGTTCAGTGTTATGCACAATACTGTGTTACCTTGTGGTGAAATATTAGTTCTGACTTGGAACAGGGAAGTTATTCAAATTTTAGACTGGAAGAGTAAACAACAAATCTCTTCGATTTTATAAAGGACCATAGAGTGTAAAATTTCTTGGGTAAACAAGGACTACGTTCTTGTATTATAGAAAGGAAAAAACATTTTAAAAAACAGAGGATGAGGGAAACATTGGAGTGGGAGGCTGGCAGCTAATGGCCAGTATAAACAATACATTGAATCACCATTCCCTGTGACTAGAGACAGAGTGGTGAGGAGATACACTCTCAGAAAGAAAAGGATTAGCGAGAATTCTGTATACCTGTCCATTTCTGGTCTTGACTGATCTTCCACATGGAAAATCAGGAAAACAGCCTAAAGACACAGTTAGGCAATAAACTGGAAATATATAAATATAATGTACAGTTGTGGATAAATGTTTCACTCAAATTCTAGTAAAATGAGGCGTCCATATGAATGAGACAACCAAAGTCTGCGAGATATTTTTTACTATCTGGAATAGAAACAATATTCTGAAACGCAAAGAGTAAGACAGCCTGAAGTCTTCTCAGACCAAGACAACAGAGACATGGATAAAAACTTGTGGAAAATTCTGAAGTTAATGTGGAAAGGTCTTTCAGCTGTTGCTGATGGTGTATATTCTCTTTAATGACAATGCTTCTGGAACATCACACAACGTGTATAAAAGATTTCAGGGATCTTAAGGCTACAATGGAAGACTACCCATGTAATTTTCTCTGCAGTTCTCTCTGTCTTGTAAAGGCAAAACATATAAAAGAGAAGTTTCTGGAAGTGACAAACAGTGTAAGTGTGATCTTCCTAAATTTACAATACTTTGGTTGACCAAATTTGAGTGTGTTTTCTGAGTCCAGTAAGAGATCTTAAACTTTGGATGACTTCTCTTTCAGAAATTAGAAAAAATCTTCTGGCCAGCAAGGTGGCTAGAAAAGACCAGAGTGCAATGTTATTTCCCCATGCAACAAAATACCCATTTAAAAACACTTCCGTATGTCATACTTGGCTGAAAGTTTCATATTTGTGTGTCAGTATGTGGGTGTATATTTAAATGAGGGTAAGAATATGAATAAGGTGTGCCAAAAACCTATGCTAAAATTGTACTGGTTCCAATATTTTTCTTATACCATATAGTATATCAAACCCTACTTTAAATTATTACTTAATTTGTACTTCCACAGCTAAAAACATACGCAAACAAGGCATGTCCACTGGAAAATCCATAATAAGAAAGTCTGAAATTTGATTACTTAAAAAAAAAAAATAAAATCCTGCAGATTAGAACACTCCTTTGGGAAATTGTATCCAAAACTGAGTATATGTCCTAACTAGTGGCTACTCCAGACTTGTGCTTCTGACCAGAAATTATCATAGGAATTAACATCATTTTAGATTAGAGTTTAATTAAAACCTGTATATTCCTGTGTAAAGTTTTGGTTTTGTCCAATTAGTTTATTCTGACTAAAAACAAATTAGTACAAAGAAATAATTCTAAATAATTGTAGTCAGGCAGGTGTTAAATGAAGGAAAAGAAAAAGAGAAGGTGAAAAGCAGGAACAAACATGTACTCACTTAGAACAAAATCAGAATGTTGAGAACCAAATTAATCAAGACACCGAAGGACACGAGGAGAAGAAATTATTTAATTGCCTGTACACCACTGCTTGGAGCCTGGATAATAAACACAGGGAATTGGAATTGCTCATTTATGAGCATAAATTTGACCTAGTTGGTATTACTGAAACCTGGTGGGAAGGGTTGCGTGACTGGAATTTTTAAATAAGTGGATATAACCTTTTAAAGAAGGATACAATGGACATGGCAGAAAGGACAATGGCAACTTATCTTAAAAAAAAAAAAAAAAGGAAAATTTAATTGACTAGTACTTATGAATCAATGTACTTCTGCCCTGTAGGTGGGAAAAAGATAGAAGTTGTTTTCAGATCACTGGGTTACGGAATTCAAACGGTAATTACAGAAAAAGTGAAGGAGGGATCCCCAAAATCCCAGTATTTACGTTCAGGAGTTTCGAAAGAGCTGGGCGAAGTTTTTTCTGGAATATAGTGGATAACAGGGGCTCTTGTGGCACAGAAAAATCCCCCAGAATTCTGGAAAAGTTCAAGGTACAGAAACATTTAGAAAGGAAAATGGGATGACCCTGATAAATGTCCTTTCGTCAGTTTAAAGTCAACCTAAGGCAAATAATAAAATTACTATTATGAGATTTAATTAAAATAGAATTAAAGGAAGGTAATTTAAGTAATATCAAATAAAATTGGTTTATAAAACTAGACCTACAGTAGTTTGATGTCTTTTTGTAAAGTACAAATGAAGAGTGATGATGCCGATTCTGATCATCTAATGTTTAAACTTCCAGAGATTCAATCTGATATCAGTAATGGTTTTACCAGGAAATGAGAGCACTACAAAGTCAACATGTTATTTTCAAAACAGGTTAGGTCTCAAACTGAAATGAGATTAAGAATTCCCATAAAACAGGTATACTTTTGAGAAGAACATCATCCCTGGATATGTTCTCTAAATGGGGACTATCAAAAAATGAAGAGGAAAAGCCTTTAGAGCTGGTCACTTGACAAGTGAACAGCACACGTATACAAATACATGCTTCTATATGTATTTAAATGTATGTATATGTACAAATATATATTACAAAATATAAAACTACTGTAAATTAGGAACATAAACTATTATTTGAGAGCAGGGAAACTCAAATTTGAGAATGGACTTCATCATAGTGGTCAAAAGGGTTAGTATGAACAATGAACTTACAAAGAGGGCAAATTAGACCAAACTGATTGTAATATTTCTTTATTTAACACTGGTATATCTGTAATTGGAATCCTGTGTTCATTTCTTATCTTTGCAGATCAGTAAGGAGACCTGCAAATTGGAAAGAAAGCAGAGAAGAACCACAAAACAGAGTGAAAGCCTGCTTTTATTGCTAGACTCAAGGAGCTCCATCTGGTTAGGTAAACAGAAAAAAGTTAAAGGTATGGCTGGGTCTAAGACACTTATGCACCTTTGATCTGCACTTCTTACAGTTATCAGAGTCTAAGACTGTTTGCTTTATCATAGAGGTGTCTCTAGCAGTGATTCACCAGGTTCTATGACAGCTGAAATGAATCACCCTCCGGAGGAGCCTATTTCTGACTTCACTGACTACAAAGGGAGATGAGCCAATTAGCTTGGGCCAAGCCAACAACTAACTGAGATGAATCCTGCTTTAAATATCCTTACAAGGAGCACAAGTTTGCTGATAGAAGGCTCTTCAGCTTAGTTATCAGATGTATGAAATTCAGATCAAAATGTATTTTCCATCCACTTGGTACCTTAACAGCTCTTGATAAGTCTCTGTATTTCTCCTCCAACTTCTGGGGAAAACTGAGGTGATTGCACAGGGTAGTATTTCATTTTGGTACTTGAAATTAGATCAGATCACTTTAAGCTATTTAGACTATAAGTTGTGTGGTTTTTTTCCTTCCTTTTTTGTTCTGTGAAAGCTGTCTTCCACTGTTCAACAAATTTACAGTGCATAGTTATGTGTGCTCCCTTCATAAGAACTTCTAAGTACAACCAGTAAGGTTTCCATTTGTTTCTCTTACTTAAAATAAATCACCTAATTTGAATGAGTGTTGATTTAGTGAACTTCTATGTTTATGTTTTTCAGTAAGTCTTACTACAACGGTCCCACCTGACTTCAAAGTTCATTTTGAGACTATTTCTCCATGAGTGCATATATCAGTTAGTGGAATATGATACAAAATTATCTGATATTCTGGTGATCAGATCTGTTATGTCCACAAAGTTCAGTGCCAGTGATCTACCAGCTTTAACTCGGGTACAGACATTGGTACAATTACTTTTAAAACTTGAGGGGGCACGTTAGATGAGATTGTACCCTAAGATAATCTCCCCTCGTCTCACTCTGTTATATCCTATGAATTGTAATAAACTAACTTTCTTAAAATATGTATGTGGGCAGAGCAGGAATTTAAGGTCAATCTGGAAACTTTCACAGTTGCTGTAGTCCAACCTGCTACACCCCTGTTCCATACCAAGGGATACTATGAGCTGCCATAAGTGGAAGACCCCTCCCAGAAGCACAGATGAAACATTCTTTTCCTTTTAGGGGAAATTTTTAATTGTCTCTACAGAGAACCTGTAATCTTACTTGGTATATCTCAGTTTAATACCAGAAAGTATATGAGATCAGTTTGGTCTGAGTGCCAGGACGGAAGCCATTAGGGGTTCTCTTCAGCCCCCTGATCTAGCTCCTCACCAGTAGGAAAGACTGTTAGACCTTTGGCATTAACTTACTTTTTCTTTTCTTTGAACCACGTAACTGACTTTGTAAGCCCTTCACATTCAGTCCAAACAATGTTATTAAATTACTTCCACCAGTTGCCCCATAAGAACTGTCTTTACTCTTTTTATATTGTATTTCTTATATGTGACGTGTGGTCAAAACTGTCCCTTGTGCAAACTGGTGCCCAAAGAACATATTCTGGGAACAAAAGATTGAATGAGGGTGGGTTATGTGTGATTTTTATATCTCATAAAGGGATCCATGGGCATTAGATGAGGAGTAATGTCGAAATGAATCTTTGTTTTTAATTTCAGGTCTCATGACATCTGTCTCTCCCTCCTTGACTGTGTCTTTCCCACTCAGATTCCCGTGTGTTTTATTTGGAGTGAATTCACATTATGCCCTTCTTTCAGTAGCTGATAAGAAAAAAAAAAAATTTCTACTCGTTGCCTTTCCTCACGGTATTTGTAGGTTCTGAATTATCTCTCATACTTCTACATTTTCTGTCAATTTTGATTGAAATTGGCCAGAGGGTTCAGTGATATTGTGGAGACATGGACCAACTCAGTATCACACAGACAGTGTGACTGTGCAAGACGTAGTGCCTTAGGAAAAAAGCAGAAAGACATTTATCTGACACAGCATGAGGAAAATCATTGGCATAAAAACAAAACAGAAATTAGATATTCAGACCAAGATTCACAGTGTTTTTATGCTATTTTAACTCTTCTGATGTCCATTTCAAAAATTGGTGTATGTCA
>NW_010128077.1:13423-14515 GCF_000699245.1 Pterocles gutturalis
AAATTTCCACTGACTTAAAAGCAGTTTGAAGAAGGCTTCTAACAAAGGGCATTGGAAATCCAAAATGCAAAATATAATGACGTTGACTTACTGCACGTGCTTGATAAGTACCCTGGGTAAAAACACCATTTTCTTATATTTCCCTCTACAGATTTTTCATCCTGGACCTAATGACATGTTAAATCACCATAGAATGGTTTCTGATAGTGACTCAAAAGATGGTGCAAGCATAATGCAGTAGAAAGATAATTAGCATGTGGCTCTATTCAGTGATGAAGTGGCACTCCAGTTCTCCAAGGTTGAGAGCCATTGCTGTAGATATTCTCTAACACAAGAGATACTTTTGAGTTTCACCTGCAGGAATGTTTTCTTGGAATTACTCAAGGCCTCACTTGCAAAAACATCTGTTTGCCCCATGTGCCAAAAGTATTGCTTCAGGGTCCTAGCACCTGAGACTTATTGATTAGGAAAAAACCTGTCTCTAAATAGCTGATTTCCAATTACAGATGCAATGAAGGGAAGAAAATGGGATATTAGCAGGAGAATGCTGTAATGGGGAAGAACGTGTAGATGATGAAAAGACTGGAATTTTAAGGTTTCTCTTTTTTTATAGAATTCAAGCTGAAAATATTGAATGGGAAAGAATGAGTTTTATCATTGGCTGTCAATGAAACAAAGATACCTGATTCAATCATAGGGTTTTAAAAAGACCAATAATATACTAGAAAAATTATACACACACTTTTGAAACACTGATTTGGAAGTTGTGGAGAACTAGTCCGTGCAGTTTTGCAGAGACTGCAAATTGACTGTCTACAATGACTCATGGTGTCTCAAAACATTCCAGTTGTAGACAAAGGATGACGAGGAATGAGCCAAAGGCTTTACTAACAATGGACTCAAGGAGGAGGCTCTGATAAGGTGAAGTTTTGCCCCGAGGCCTCATGATGTCCAGTTGTAGATAAGAAGATAGAGAAGAATACATCGAAGGCTTTACTCCATGGACTGACAAAACCCCTGCTGAGTAAGGCCATCAACGATGGACAGCAAACCCCTGATGGACTCTAAGGATGGACTCAGGAAGGCCATCAA
>NW_010128078.1:0-3766 GCF_000699245.1 Pterocles gutturalis
TGTATTTAAACAGTGGCTGGCGGGGAGGTGGGGAGGATCCGCTGGCAGAGTGCAGGCTTGCCTCGTTTGCTTTTAATTTTTGTCTCTGTCTATCATAACAGGGCGGAGGGAGAAGCTCCAGGAGAAGTGTCTGGTGGTTGTCTTTTATCTGCCAGCAGTGCTGCCGCCTTCTCCCGCTGCCGGGCTGCCCTGCTACTGGCAGGATCAGGCCCCCAGTCCCCTCGCCCTCCTGCTCCCTCATGCTGGAGGAACATGGTCCCCGCCACGGCTCTGCCCTGGTGCGGCCGTTTGGTGTGGGAAGCTGCAGACCAGGGGCAGGGAAGAAGACAAGACCTTATTTCTTGGCGTGAGAGCCAGGCAGTGCCCTCCTGAAGCTTTGTCCAGTCCCTCGGGTGCTGCCCGCTTCTTGCCGCGATCGCCCCGGGGGTGGTTTTGTGCTCTGGGGGAAGCCGAGGTCTCAGCCTGGAACCTCGGTGTGTTGGGTCAGCCAGCTTTGACCGAGCTGTGTGCGTGTGCTTAGGGAGGAGAGAGCTTTTTGTCTGGGTGGTTTTTTTAACCTGCTGGGAGGTGCCGTGGAGAAAGGGAGCTGCGGGTGCTCCGCAGGCAGGCGTTGCTGCGGGCTGCGCAGAGCCTGGCTGCACCAGCCCCCTTTCTCTCTTTCTCTGCCCTCTGACACCCTGTCACCTCTTCTTCTGCATTGCTCCGGTGCGAGATGCCACCCTGACACCACGGCAGAGCGCGAGCCTTGGACCGCAGGGTGAGCGGCTGCAAAGAGCGTGTTTTCCCTCCTGCAGCACCTATCCGGACCAGGGTCAGGTAACAGGCGCATTTTCCTTTGGCTGTGTAAAGAAATAAGGTTTCTGTAGGCGTCACACAGCCTGTCTCTTGCTTTGCCCCTGCCCGCCTGGCAGAGTCCAACCAGGGCTGGTGGTGAGCTGGGTCTCAAAGATGCTGAATTCCCATGGATTTCGTGGAAGCAGTTGCAGCAGGGAGGAAGGGCTGGACAGGCGGGAAGGCTCTAACCTGGTTCTGGACTCTCAGCTGTCCTGGCAAACGTGGCCACGAAACGCTGAGCTTGGCCCCGGTGCTGGTGCACTATGTGTCTGTGGGTTGGTTAGTCCTGGAAATTGTTGGGTGCTGAGAACCCAGCAGGGCTGAGCACTTTACTGGTTTTGCTTCCTTACGGTGAGGAGCTGGACTTTTGCTCGGGGCAAACGGAGGTGACTGCGTGTGCAAGGTGGCGAGGGAAGCCTGGTCTCCTGGGCTGTCGTCTGGGGTGTTGGGAAGTTTGATGGATAATGAGAAAAAGCCACAGGAACGGAAGAGCCGGAACACAGCACGTTCCTTGACGTGAGGCGGCCAAGCGAAATACCCATTGTTTGTCTTGTTCCTGTGCTGGTGGTGTTGGAAACCTGTAACTGAACAAGGTATTTTTGGGGAAGGAATCTGCATATGGAGGTGTTTGATGGTTTCTGCTGTTTTGACCGGGTGATGAGTAGAGGACGATCCTTCTGAAGAAACTTCACACAGATGGAGGTGCTCAGTGTCGGATGTGAACTTGATTTCTTCAAAGGTGGACTCTGGTAGCTGGTGGTGTCCCTGCACCCCTTAGGCACACAACCCTCTCCCTGGGCATCGGATTGAAAAACGCTGTCACAGGGAGGAAATCCCGTGCCGCTATCCTCCAGCTTGCTTCTAAGCACCAGGAGAAGGTACAGGGGGAGGGTGCTGAAGTCTTGAAGCCTCTTCAAAGCCCGGCCGCCAAGCTGAACCTATACATGTGGAACTATCCTCTAGGCACCTGCAAGCAGACGAGCAGCGGCAACCTCAGTATCCTAGTCTTCCTCGTTCTTGCCAAGGCTGCATGCAGGGGGGGAGTGTAGAGGGCTTTCCCGCTGAAGGGCAAAGGCGGGTGAGCTCCTGCCGCCACGCTCGTGATGCTGCGCAAATCTGGGAGCAAAAGTTCAGCCCCTCGAAGGGAGGAGGCGGTGAGGTCAGGAAATGCCAAAGCAGAGCTCTCCGCTCTTGATGGTAGTGCTGCGGCGCATTGCTTCTTGCATTTATGCATCGGGAAGTTCCCAGAGGAAGACTTATCCCCAAAAAATGCCAGAGCCAGCCTGGTTTGATTGAGGCGCACGCGGCAGCGTACAGCCCGCCGCCGTCTTTGCGCTAGGCTCTCCCCTGAACGAGTTGTTGGGCTGGTCCGTGCCCAGACTGGACTGGAGGAGGAACTCTACTGGTGGAACTTGCTCCTGGGAGTCAGTGTTGGGTCTGCCAGGACCAGCCTTGGGCTGCGGGACACGAGCCTTGGGGCAGGACCAAAGTTTCCCTTTGCTGTGGTAGCACTGTTGGGAGTAACTGCTGCCCGGTTATCTCTCTCACTCTTCATCTGGGATTTTCTCCTGTCTGCCTGTCCTTGGGAGCATCGCGGGGTTTCTCTGGTCCAGCGGTGGGAGCTTGCGGATGGCCCGTGCGAGCATCTCAGCTGCTTTCACCAGCTCCGGCTCCTCCAGCAGGTCCACAGCTCCTCCAGATCAGTGCTCTGGGCTGCTTTTTTCTGGTGTTGGGTTTGTTCTGGACGGGGCTGTTGGGTTTTTTTTGTTTAGCTAGGAAGGGCTTTAAGGCTAATCTGCATCGTGGTTATCTCACCCCGGCTGTAAAGCCTGAGAGGAGGCAAGGTGCAGGTGGCTGTTACTGCCCGGGGCTGGGTGAGGCTGCCTGCGGGAAGAGGGAGCCCAGTGTGACCCCAGTGTGACCCCAGTATGGCCCAGTGTGACCCCAGTATAGCCCAGTGTGTTCCCTGTACAGCCCATTTTAGCCCAGTATAGCCCACTGTGATCCCAGTATAGCCCACTGTGATCCCAGTATAGCCCAGTGTTCCCTGTACAGCCCAGTATATCCCAGTGTGATCCCAGTATATCCCAGTGTGATCCCAACGCCCTGCCCTGGGGTGCTTAGCAGGGACAGGTGGGATGTGGGGCAGGCAAAGGGGTCTGGCACCGCAGCACTGCGTCTGCCACCGCCATGTCACCCACCTCACTGCCCCGGTCTCTGCGCAGTGGTGCCGACCTCCCTCACCTGTCCTTTGCGTGCTGGATGCCTCAGTAGCGGAGGTTTGGGTTTTTTCCTTTATTCCCATCCTCCATGGGCTCCATCCGGCCGCTTTTGGAGGTGGCAGGAGCAGCTGGTGTGGTTGGGGCGCATTTGCCTATGCCCAGTGGTGCCCTCGCCTTAAGCTGGAGCAGGAAATTTTTGTCTAGAGATGAATCCGTGGTGATGCGAGGTCAGGAAGGGTTTATTTTTACCCGTGTGTCAGGGTTGCTGGGCGAGAAATGCAGGTCGCCTTGTTCTGCCCCTGAAACAGCTCCTGGGTGCTTCAGCGCAGCCCTAGAACCAGCACAAGGTCGTGGGTAGGTGTTCTCCACAGCCCTGATTTTTTGTTTCCTTCCAGGAAGAGGAAGTCCAGCCCTTTTCACGCTGCAGGTCAGGAATAATCTGTCTGTCCTGGTGGGGACCAGGATGCCAAAGCGATGCTCCCGGCTCCGAGGTTTGGCACCAGATGTGCTGAGGGGGGATGAGGCCGTTCAGATGGGGAACATCTGGGGCGGCCGTGGAGCAGCGATGCCTGTCCTATGGGCTGGGATCTCACGTGGTGGCCCGGGGCAGACCGCTGGCCCTGCTGGGGAGGCTGCTTCCAGCTGGCATTGGCAGCTCGCTCCTGCTCCGCCTGGGATGCCTGGAGCGGCGGGCAGGGAGAGCGGAGCTG
>NW_010128078.1:3783-7971 GCF_000699245.1 Pterocles gutturalis
GGAGCTGCTGGCGAAATCCTCCTTCCCCAGGCAGGTGGGTGGGTATCTCCGGTGGGAGACGGCTGCTTTGCAGCTCCCTCCAGCTCTGCACCCCGTGCCCAGCTGCTGGAGGGGAGGTTTTGGTTGCACCGTCACCCCCCTCGCTGCAGCTCCGGCCATGAGAGAGGGGGAGGCTCCGAGGTCTCTCCCTGCGAGCGCTGAGGTTTTGAAAAGATGCTGATCTCCTTGGTTTTATTCTGATTTTTGCCTCCTCCCCTTCCAGCCCTCCTTCCCCCCTCCCCTCAACACACAGCCTCCTAAAGAGGAAATCTGATAATATTTATTTACAGCTGAGCATGGGGATGGGAACTGCCAGCTGGGGACTTTCTGCATTTGCCTCATTGTGTTTTGAGGGACAATGATGAGAAACCCGCAGCCTGGCACCTCCTGGAAAGTGCCTCTTTGCAGGTTAACTGCCTGACTTCAGCATCTGGGGGGTTCCTGAGCCACCCCAGAGCCGTGTGGAGGTGATGCCCCGAAGGGAGAAAGGCGTGAGTGGGACGGCAGAGCAGAGGTTGCCTTTGAAAGTGGGGACAGACCTCAGGGCAGGCAGTAGGGTCGCCGTTGCTGCTCCGTGTGTTGTTACAGGTGGAGAAACTGAGGCTGGAGAGGAGGGGGGGGAAGGACCCCGTGCCTGGTTTGCCCGCCAGCTAATAGCAGAGGTGGAAGGAGAAGTGCCACATCCAGCGCTCCCTCTGCAAGTCTCACTTCTTCCTGCGGGCATCTGTTGGGAAGATGAGATAATTAATGACCGTGCTGGGGTTTTTTTGTTTTGGTTTTGTTTTTTTTTCGGCTTGAACTTATGACTTTTATTGCTACTTGCATCTCAAGGAAATGGTTGTGACTTGGTTCTCTGTGTGGTGCCTGTGCATGCAGCATCGTTGCTGGGAGCAGCCACCGAGCGGGATGCAGCCACTGCGCATCCTCCCCACCGGGCTGGGCAGAAGCCGGGGGCAAAGGGAGAAGGCAAGGGCTGCTGCAGAGCTGGGGGAAGCTCTCCTGTTGCACGCTTTCTCCATCCAGGGGGATGTTTTATTCCCAAGTTGAGACCTGGATGTGCACGTGGGTGCGATGAGAAGGCCAGGTGCTCCAGGTTGAGCCCAGATCTTGGCCAGCCTGCACCAAACAGTCTGAAAACGGGCTCTCCTGCTGCTGCAGGACTGCAGGTATTGCCTGGGGTCGTGCAAAACCATCCCGTTGGACATGTCACGAGCAGTTAGCTGCTCACGGCTGTCTCTGATGGCATCCCTGGGTTTTTTCTTCCCCCTCTTCGGTTCTTCTGGAGGTTGCTGCAGGCAGTGAAATGAGTCACCGTGGTACGACTGGACCACTGTGCAGAGGCAGTGTAGCGGAGGAGCACAAACTTGGGCGTGCGTAGACAGGTCGCCCTCACCAGCGTTGTGTTGTGAATCTTTGAGCGTTTGTCCTTCTAGTGCATGGTGCCATTTGGAGACACAGATGTCCGCACAGAACTCCCTGTTCAGCGGGGCTGTTGCATCTCTTTCCCCACCCCCCGCCCCCGCTAACTGCTGTTCTGGTGTCTTGCAGGCACAGAAGAATAAGGCAGAATGGATGTGTATGACCCTCAGACGCTGGGTGTTATGGTCTTTGGAGGTTTTATGGTGATATCAGCCATCGGGATCTTCCTGGTGTCCACCTTCTCCATGAAGGAGACATCTTACGAAGAAGCCTTGGCCAAGCAACGCAGAGAGCTTGAGAAGACCCAGCAGCAGAAAATAGAGAAAAAAAAGAAAGAGAAACCTGTCGAGAAAAAAGGAAAAGCAAAGAAAAAGGAAGAGAAGCCTAATGGAAAGATCCCAGAGCAGCAGCTGACTCAGGAAGCGACGGACTCCCCCAAGGATGCGGTTCCTGAGCCTGCTGCGGTGCCTGAGCCTGTAACGGTTGAGTCTCCTGTCACAGTGGCATCAGTCACCCCCCAGGAAAAGGAGAAACCTGCTCTGTCACCAAAGGAGAAGAGGAAGAAGGAGAAGAAGGAGGCAAAGGCAGAGCCTGCTCCCAGCCCAGTGTTGGCTTCTCCTCCTGCCAGTGTCCCCAAAAGCTCTCCCATCTTGGAGGTGACCCCCAAGGAGGTGCCTGTGGTGGCCGTGCCACCGGTTGGCACGCAGCAAAGTGCTCCGGTCATCAGCTCTGTTGCCATCAAGAAAGCCGATGCTCTCCCAACTCATGAGGAGCAGAAGCACGATGGACCCATCAAGAAGAAGGCTGCATCCAAGAAGAAGAGCGAGCCAGGTAAGGCCACATTCCTCTGCGTAGATCCTCATCATGTATGCCACCAGGGTCCCTTGGTGCTATTCAAACAGGGCTATCCTGTTCTGAGATCTCTTCGTTCTTCTTCAGTGTTGGAAACAGGGCTGTCTCTGGTGAGATGGACCATGTGCGCCAGGGGGAAGGTGGGTTGAAAGAGTCCACTGTAGTTCTCCCTGGGGGGAAGCAGGGCTGAAGTCGAGAGTTTATGGACTTGTTTTCACTCTGTAATGCATTGCCTTTTGCATCGTGTGCCCCTGCTTGCTGTTCAGCTCCTTGGGTCCAGCACACAGATGCTGGCGACTCACGGGTTCCTCTCCTCTTTGCTGTTGTGTTGTGGGTCTCTGAGCAGATCTGCACACCGAGAATGACTGGGAGGTGTGTGTACCTGCCCTGGGAGGGAGGGCAGCTGCCGAGATGCTGGACGTCTGGGCGGAAAGCCAAGGCAAGGTGTTTTCCCCTTCCACCTCTGATGAGTAAAAGCACACAGCAGCTCCGCTGTTCTTCTGCGGGGTGGTGGGTCACCGGTAGAGTTTCCTCCTTCTTCAGTGGAGGCAAGAAAGCCTGCTGGAGGAGAGAGGATGGCAGGGATTTTGTATTGTGGGGGATTGATCGCAGGATAGTGAGAGGGAAGCGACTTTGGATATGTCACAGGGAAGGGAAAACTTGCCCATCACCATTTGTGCCTCACTTGAATGACTTGGAGATGGAAGAGGTGAAAGAAGGTGGTCCTGAACTCTCCAGGGCATAAGTAGGTGTAGGGAGGGGAGGAACAGCTCTGTGGCTGGGTTCTCACCTCTCGTCGCAGTGTGAACAGTTTGGATTTCAGGCTAAGTGACGACTCCAGGCACTAAATTGTGAGTGCTTCCAGACCTGCAGAAGTGTTCCCCTGTGGACACGTGGGAGGAGTCTCTCCGGTGTTCTCAGAGATGTGATGTGGTGTGCATAGCTGTCCTTTCTTTATTTATTTATTAAAAAAAAAAAAACCAAAAAAACAACCAAACAAAAAGACACCCCTACTTGCCAGCTTTCTGCAGCACATCCAGACCTCGGCTGCTGGGTGACCTGGTTTCCACCCCCTATGGAAGCTGCGACTCTGCTCCTCAGCAGGACATTTTGTGGCTGCTGGTCTCCAAGGTTGGGTTAAAAACCCTTGCGAGGAGAGGATTTCCCTAAAGGTTGTCTCCATGCGGTGATGATGTTCGGAATGGTTTGAGTGGCCGGTGCTGGAGGGTATCACAGAGACGGTATTGGGCAAACTGGGGGTGGCTGGTTTGGCACGTGCACGCAGGGATGCGCCGGAGCCCACGCTGTGACAGCAAGAGCCGTGCTCTCCCGTGAAACATGCGTGGGTATCCCACCCGGGCTGCCACCTCCTGGGCGTGGGGCTCTACGCAAGGGCCACCCGTGTCTCCTGTGTCCCCTTTGGGCTGGAGAAGCAGCTTCTCAGCCCCCTCGTCCCTGCTGTGCTTTCCTGTGGCAGCCTTGCCGCACGTCTGCTTCTTGTTTTTCCACTTCCTTCGGTGGGGCACGAGGTTTCCGACTCTGCAGACGGGCTCGGTGGCAGCACAGGCTTCCTTTGGCCGTGGCTTGGCGGGCTGCCCCGGCTCTGTTTGCCGGCTGCAAGGTGGGGTTTGCGTCGTGCTCGCCTCGTGCCAGGCTTGCTTGCACGGTGCCACCGGGAGATGGGCACAATTCCGCTCGATGGGTCCCAGCGCGACCAAGCCAGGGGATGCGATGTGCCGTCCTGCATCCGTGCTGCTGCCGGTGTGAGTAAAGTGTGAGCAAAGCTCTTGAGCCCCCGACGGTGGAGCTGCCCCGGCCACGCTGCTGGGAAGTGGCTGATGGTGCTGCTGTGGGCACGGGGCGGCGCTCGCGGCCCGG
>NW_010128078.1:8002-10284 GCF_000699245.1 Pterocles gutturalis
GCCGGCCCAGATGGATCTACCAGAAGCCAGGAGCAAACAGCGCATGCTGGAGCCGCTCGGTGTTCCCAGGCTTTGCCGCTCGGTTGCTGCAGTGGGTTGACCGTGGCTAGCTGCTGGCCACCCACCCAGCCGCTCTCTCGCTCCCCGCTCCTCGACAGGATGGGGGAAAAAATCAGATGGGGAAACCCAGGGGTCACGACAGAGGCAGGGTGATTACTTAGCAATGACTGTCACAGGCAAAACAGACTTGACTTGCGGAAAACTAACTTATTTCCAGTTAAAATAGATGAGAAACAGAAAATCAAAGCAAAACCTTCCCCTGCTGCCCTTCTTCCCAGGCTCACTCCTCCAACCCCCGAGCGGCGCAGGGCGATGGGGGCTCTGGTCAGTCTGTGACAGCTCCTCTCTGCTGCTCCATCCTCCTCACACCTTTCCCCTGCTCCAGCGTGGGCTCCTCTCCAGGGGCTGCAGCGGAATCTCTGCTCCAGTGCCTGCAGCACCTCCTCCTCCTCCTCCTCTCACCTGGCTGCTTGGGGAGCTCTGAGCTCTGCCTTCAGGACACCTAGGTGCTAATTGCTTTAGAGGCTCTGGAGCTACTGGACTCCAAAGTTCTGGGATTTTTTAGGAAAATAAGCCCACTGGGCCACAGATACTGTGCAGGAACTCCTAAAGCACTGCCTACCACCCCCCGTCTGCTGTCACTGTGTGCACTGTGCTCCTGCAACAGCATCACGGTCCCTCATGCTCCTTGGCTTTCCCGGGTTAGCAGTGGGGTAGGGGAAGGGTTGGAGCCGTGTTGTTCCCTTATCAAAGAGCTGGAACAAACCTGCCTGGGGGAAAGCAGGAGATAACCTTGATGTCCCACAGCAAGGCTGTGTTGCGATGTGGTCCAGCTTCTGATGCCCAACACATCTTGGGCAAAGCCTGCCCAGCTCCTGCTGGGAATCACTGGGTTCGATGGAGGATGGCGGCAGGGTGGTGGGATGGTGGCAGAGGTGACAGCTGGCTCAAGAAGCACACATATGTGGTGGGTGTCACCTCCAGCACTTCTCACATTGCTTTCAGTTAGAGAGGTATCCAGGCTGGCTGTGGAAGTCTGGGTGGATGCTGGTTTGTGATGGCCGTTGTGGCGTTGAAGCCAACTGAGATGACGCCACTCAGAACTGATGATGCCCTCCTCCCTAGTGCCTGCGGACTCGGATGGGCTCCTCTACCTGCCCTACAAGACACTCCAGTCCACCCTCAGCAGCATGGTGTTCAGCGAGGGGGAGGCCCAGCAGCTCATCGAGATCTTGACGGAGAAAGCGGGCATCGTCCAGGACCCTTGGCACACGGTAGGGCTGCCGGCGCCATCGTGGCTGCCTGGCACCGGGGCTCTGCCAAGCCTCGGGGGCTGCGCAGGGGAGGGGAGGGGAGGTGCCCTGTTTTTGGGCAGTCTCGGAGGCTGGAGCTGAATTTTCCCCTGGAGCAGAGGGCAGGGTCCCACGCGTGCGGGATGGAGGGGGGGGTCCGGAGGTGGTGGTCCCCACTGACGTGCCGCCCCACGCTGGCAGGCCACGCAGAAGGGTGACCCGGTCACTGTCCTGAGACGCCAGCTGGAAGAGAAGGAGAAGCAGCTCACCGCCGAGCAGGAGGACGCAGCCGCTGCCAGGAACAAGCTGCGGGAGCTGAGCAAGGTGAGCGCTGCGTGGTCCTGACAGCGTCCCCGGCACGGGCTCTGCTCGGCGTGGCTCACCGTGTGCCTCCCGCGCCCCAAATCACCCCCTTTGGAGGTGAAGCCCAGGGGCTCGCTGGGCCCTTCACCTGCTGGATGTTTTCTCCCCAAACAGGGGAGGGAATCCCCACCTGACCTCCTCTCCCACACCTGATCCAGCCCAAAGAGCCGCAGATTAGCAAAGCCAGGGAAAGCCCTTCCCGCAAGCGACTGCAGCTTTCTGCTGCTTTAGGGAGGAAAATAACCCCCTTCTCGGCTCTGCCCGCACCCCCTGAGCTGAGAAGGTGCCGGTCAGTCCCTTTTTAAGGAGCTTGATCCTCTTCACAGCCCCTTCCCCAGCTCAGCCCCCTGCCTCCACCTCTTTTGTTGGTGTGGAAGGTGGAACAGACCCCCGCCACGCTGGCCTCGGCACCTCCTGCCTTGCAGCCAGCAGGACCCGGCAGCGGCAGGTCCGTCTGCTCGGAGAGGAGAGGGCAAAGCCATGCCATGCGTTCAGGCGCTGTGCTGGACCCAGACGGCGCAGGGCAGTGGTGGGGCATTGCCCAGCTGGCCAGCGGAGCATCCCCGC
>NW_010128078.1:10305-10651 GCF_000699245.1 Pterocles gutturalis
TTTTTTTTTTAGTTTGATTTTCCTGCTTTGCCACAAACTTTATGTGATGTTATTGATCCTGGAGGAGGCGAGGGGTGGATAAAATTCCAGGCTGTCTTCTTTTTCTTAGCTGGTCCAATGTGGAACAACAGTGGCATCCAGTGGCCACAGAGGCCAAAACAAAATGCAGGAGGAAATGTAAATGCTCAAGAGTGTAGCTGGGCGCAGGGCAGCTCCGGAAGGGATGAACTTTTAAGTCTTCTGAACAAGGAGGCCACTGGTTTCGCATCCCCTTGGGGCGGGGAAACTCGTAAGCTGAGGACTAACAGGGTGACTTCTTCTCCTGGCAGGAGCTGGCAGCCGAGCG
>NW_010128079.1:0-41351 GCF_000699245.1 Pterocles gutturalis
CCCACGGCCCTCACTGCCAGCGCCGGGGCACCTGTGCCTGGTGCACTGCTGTCATGCGTGAACTGATTAAAAAACACGGCTGCAAAGTAATCTGACTACTAATAAGTTTTCAGAGAAATCTGTGATATCTTGCATGAGGGTGCCCCTGGCGTTCCTGGTGTTCTTCCATGTTTAGAGGTACATGCTAAGAAGTCTTGCATGGAATTGAAACCATTATATGAGTTCCACTCTAGAGGTTAAAAAAACAACCAACCAACCAAAAAAAAACCCCAAAAAACAAAAATATTTTTGTTCCACATATTTTTATAAATTTGTAGATTTCTGGAATTTAATTTTTTAGGCCTTGGCACAAAACTGCTAAAATTTATTTCTTCTTTTTCTGTGAAGCGCAGCAACCACTGGTATTCAGTTTTTTGTCTGCAGTGGTGCTGCTTGAAATAAGCCGCTGAGGAGTTGTGATCTTATGAATGCTGGAATTGCCATATTTTGGATTGAACCAACGGTTCCTCAGTGTGCTTCGCCTCTCCCTCCCTCTGACAGAAACTACATGGGGACATCTGCATAAGTCCTGAACCATCGGAGCTATGCCCCTGTTGGGGTGGGGAGGAATGGCTCTTCTTTCATCTTGGAAACAAGCAAACAAACAAAAAAACCCAAAACACTCAAAGAAAACATGGAAAAAAAATCACTGTTCAAATCTGTATTTTTTTCCCCATGCAAATTTTGGGAAGTCAGCTTTCATATTTTGTGGCAAAAGAATTCCCTGATGATTTTCACTTTCTGTGAAAATGCATTCGCTTTGTTCAATTTGAGTTTGTCAGCTCCATGTTTCAATTAAACAGACCATTGTAGGAAAAACATTCTGTTTTTCCAAAGCAACATTTGTTACTAAGTCATTTGCTTTATCAAAAAGTTTTTTCTTCTTAGTCTCATATAAAATTCTGTAAACAGGTTGTTCTATGGAGCAGCATTTATCCATGAATTGCTCTTATATGAAGAAAATCAGTACGTGTTTGCAATACCTTGAAGATAGCTGCAGCAGTGTCAATCATTTGAAAGTAGGTGTCTTTTTATAGAGCACTTCTCAGAATGTCGTCTTGAACTTTCCTTTGAATTTTACATAAAATAAATTAGTCCTTCCATCAGCCAGTAAATTAGAAGATTGAAGTGAGTAGCTGTTCAAATCAACATGTTGTTATCATTAGGTACCACAGACACATATTAAAATATGGATATATTAGCTGTCTTTCCTCATCGTTCCCTTACACCTAATCATAAAGCTGTCTTAGATGTCTGATTTGCAGCTGGGCTGTAACGATGGCATCAGTCTCTTCAGAGTGCTCTGAAGGCACAGCTTCAGTTAGTTACTCTGGCAATAATGTGATTGAACCAGAAGATGGAAAAAGGTTTAATGAAATAATGTTCTGGTCACACAAAGCAGTTCAGGAAAATAGTGTTTCCTTTTGTTCCAGATGTTGTTTAATCTTCTGCTATTTAGCTTATGTGTAGCTTTGTACTGTTAGCTTTGATTGGTTTCAATGTGAAAGAAAATCTGTGTGCTGGTCTCATGTCTCTCTCAGAGTGCTTTCCTGGTGTGTTTGAACTGAAGTGTTCACAACATAATTTGAATGCATTTTCCCTGCGTTGGAAAACTACCTATTAATGTTTTGTTCTTTGATACACTTGTATCTGCAACATGAAGAACTCCTTCTTTAGAGACATTGGTAAAAGGGAGTTTGAGAAACGTTTAACGCAAGGCAAGAGTTCTCGCCTGCTTTCAACTTAAAAAATTTAACTTTTATGTTTTTGCATCAACGGTGATGATTGTTAACGTGTCCTGGTTTTGGTTAAAAAGTCACTGTCACTGGGTGTTTGGTTTTGTTTTTTAACAAGTCCATCATATATATAGATCCTCTCTTGCTTTCCTAAATACAGTGTTACAAAAGTAGCTAGTGTCTTTTACCATTGAGCCTAAATAAGAAAAATACCAGATAGGTAAAAAGACTTGAGTCTCCCATTTGCCAGTTGCTCATAGATCATCTGCTCCTGTGCTTCCCTATGACATATAGAGTTTCTAGAATCCCCAGGACTAAATAACCTTTCCCTGCTAAATATTCCAGGAATATTTAGGTGTTTAAGGAGTGTCAGAATCACAAGCATAAGTACAGCTGAAATATCCTCTTGAAAAATATTGCTTTGTATGTGCTTTAGGAGCTGTCACACAAATACTCTTGCAAGCCTGTCTGGGTAGCAGTGCAGAGAGTAACAGAGGCTGTTATGCCCAGCAAGACTAGAAAAATGATTTTATTCAGGTGAGGTTTGTGTTGCTCGGAGGGAGCAGTTCAGGACAAGCAGTGAATCAGGGACATTAGTGAGTTTCAAAGTTAGGAGTTTGGAGGGATGGGATGACCCTATGGGCCTTCAACTCAAAAGAGCTGCAGAGAAGAAAAAAAGCATACAAGACAAAAAAATAAAAAGAAAATAATAAAGGAAAAAAGGCATTCTCAAAAAGATGGATACCATGATCGGCTATCTAAGCGCCATCACTTTTGGTGTATTCATCAGAATCTAAACTCCAAAATGTTATATATATATAAAAATAAAAAATAAATTTGTGACTTAAACTAAAATGTAACTGTACTGTTAAGCAAATCCAGTTTACAAGCTTGAAACCTAGTAACATTTCACATGTTGTCTCCAAGTTTCTATGGTCTTTTCTTCTCTAACCTTAACCCAAGTTCTATAAAAATGAGTTCCTGTCCCATCTTAGAGAACCACGAGCAAACCTGTTCAGCTGATCATACTCCTCTGCCTTTCTTTGTTGCTTTTATTTGCTGTGGTATAGTTTTATCTACCCCTAAGGCATACTAATTTACAACTCCTTTTTACTAGACCAATAAAGGTGTTTTGTGCTATGGCTTTGGTTTATTATCTGATGCTCTGAAAGGCTGGGTCAGATAGAACAGCACTGCATCAACTGGAAACTGAATTCCAGCGGTGTTTTTTTGGTTTTTGTTTTGTGGTTTGTTTTTTATTATTATTATTTGAGATTTGTCTGATGAGTTGTTCTTTGTGAACTTGCCTCATGGTAAAGTGTGTCTGTTGCAGATCAGGGGAAATTCCAGCTTACTGGGGTTCACTGTATGCCACAGATTTTGGTTTTCTTATTGTTCTCATTTTTCAACAAAAAAAGGTTAGTGTCTGTCATTGAAAAGTGTGTTAAGATCAAAAATTCATAATGAAAGGAAAAGCTGGTTGAACTGCAGTTACAAATATATTTAAATAAGTCGATTGTTAGACTTTGATTAATGTGAGTTACAGAGATGATCGTCTGTGGTGGGAGTTAAAGGCTTCAATGAATTTTATTTATGGAATAAATAAGCAGCCTGGGGTTTTGTTTTCCTTATTGACCATTTTCCCAAAGGGCATGAGACTTCTGTTTATATAGTGGTGTTCAGGTGTGCCCAGAATATTTTTAGCTATGTATCAAAGCTGTGAAGGAAAGGTTTCTGATCTTGAATTGGTGATTTTGGTTCCAAGTAAAACCTGAAAGAATTGCTGCAAATAGAGAACAATTGACACTTGATAGCCCATGGCTGAGTTCAGTGAATGTTGAATCCCTTGTGGTTAAGACCTCAGAATGCAAAAAGCAAATGGAAATCTTGGGGTTTTTTCCTGGCAAAGGAGCTCTGAGAAAATAGCAGGAAGGTGTTTAGAAAATATGCTAACAGGAACTAAATCCTGTAATAGGGTAATTAATAAGGTAATAAGGGGTTAAATCCTTGGGGTACCTGGTGTTCTATAGGAATAATTCTTCTGGTTTCTAAAAAAAGAATTGCAGAAGTGGTCAGAAAGGCAAGAGAATTCATGAACTGTATCACAGAGCAGAGAAAGGGCATAAAATACTTTCCTGGACACCAGCAAAGGCTACATAAGACATCTATAGGTCTTAGAAACATCCAAGAATTTAAGACTGAGAAGAAACGTGTAAAGCAAGCAAACACAAAATAGTGGCTGAAGAACTGTTTTGAGACCACTGGCATTCTTGGACTCTCTTTTGTGACATGGTATGGGGGTTTGATTTCTCTGGCTATTCTGTAACATATCCGTTTATAGCATTTTGTAATTTTCTGTTATCATTCTGTAATTTTTCTTATCTGATACATGGTCTAACTAAACAGAGGGCTACGAAAATATGGGTCAATATAAGGGAGGAGAAGCTGACATATGGAGAGCTGCTGATCAAAGAAAGGTGGTGACACGGGTCACAGTAGGAGATCCAGGGGTCTAGAAACCATCCTTGAGCAGTAAAAAAAGACTCGTTTTGTTAAAAAAACCTTGTCTCTTCAATTCAAAAAAAAAAAAAAAAAAAAAAGGCAAGTGGTTGACAACTGTAGATCCTTATATGTTCCACATATTTCCTATTAAGAAGTGATATTTCAAATAAAATGTTACTTCAGCCTGGAGTGCCTTGTAAAGGCAGAATTGTTTCCTGCAGCTGCATTATGTACGTTGAAAATTGTGTGGTTCTGTGACTGCCAGTCCTATTAGAGGCTCTGTAGAGATCAATAATTGGTATGACAAATTATGTTTTCATGCTGGAGAACAGATGCTTCATAGGCAATTAAAAAATAAAAAAGCTTTTTAGAAAACAGAAAAGATTTATAACAAAATGTATTTTTACTAAATAATTTTTTACATTTTTACTAAATAATTCACTTAGCTCTGTTAAGGTCTGAATTGTAAACTCTTATCTGTGCTCTTTAGTCCATATTCTTCTTTTGTTCTTTCTACCTTTCATGTTACTGGATTGAAGCACTTTTCTAAACAGTGTCCTTCCAACAAAGCTTTGTATCAAACTTCCATTTCTATAATAAGGTAATAGTTACCTGGGAGGGATTTGTGACTGAAGGAAATTAATTTCAAGAGTCAGTGGACTTCCTTTGTGTTATATTCTGAATAAAATAACATCAGTGTGAAGGGATTAGGTACCGCTCCAGAGGAGTGGTGTTTTGGCCCTTGATTCCAGGAGTTATGTTGGGATTTCAGTTCTTGCTCTAATGTCTCCTTTGCATTTTATTGAGTTGTAGTGTAATACAAGTTGCTCACGATCACTGGCACAAGGAGGATACTCGGCCTTTGGGCTCTCAAGTGAGTGGTTTGCTTAGTCCTGTTTAGACTTTACACTAGAGACCAGTAAGTGTTTAGTGATCACATCTATGTCAGAGCTATTTTCAGGAGGATTAGGAGCACCTCTGTGTTTTGGGGGCAAAAATATGGGTCTGAATCTCCCACAGAGTTGCCCCAAAAGGCCCTAGAACTGCCTTCCTTGAAAGACTCAAAATTTAAAGGGACAATAGTTTAAGCAAGCTGATTTATCCTTGAAGTTAGCCCTGCTCTGAGGAGGAGGTTGGGTTAAGCAAAAGCATAAATTATGCTATCGTTTTATAATTTCATAGTAATTTCATAAATCTCAGAACATCAATGAGGTTTCTGTTTGATGTTCTTTGGGAATCCCTTCCTTAAATCCTGAAATCCTCCCAGCCTACATGTTTGCAGAATACGAATCTAACCCAAGTCTGGATGATATTCTGCTGTTCCTGAGACCAAAGTTTTTTTGTGTATCCCAAATGCTTGAACATGTGACTTTTAGACAAGAAAACAATACTTATATCCTTTCCCACTATTTCAGGGGAATGACTTGTATGATTAAAAGGATATCCTGTAACACATGGGCTTATTTTCAAAATTAAACAGATTTACAAAAAAAAAAAAAAAAAGAAGAGTTAGGGCATCCAGAAAGAAGAAAGAAAAAAAAAAAAAAAAAAAAAAAAAGGCCTGGGGCAAAGCAATCCATTATGAAATCCTTCAGTAAAAGTATTCCTTTGAAGTTAATTTTTATGGAAATTTTGGTTAAAGTTGCCTGTTCTTCCATAGAGGTAGAATATGATTTCATGTTACTTACTAAACAGGTCATGAATATTCAATGTCAAAGTATTATTTTTGCAGAAGGTAATGTAATTACCTGCTGTCCAGAGAGGAATAGTGAGTATGTAGTATACATGTCAAGAAATGCGCATGTTTATCAAGATGTCAGGTGTTCCTCGCACTGAGAATCCTTCATCCTGTGAATGTTCTATTCTAGTGCATTTTAATGAGCACTGCTGAAGCCGTGAATGGTCTGTCAGCACTTTTATTAAGCATCTTATTATTAGGGAGTTTGTAGGTTGGCTCTAAAACCTTGCTGTAGGCTAAAACAAGTTAACTAATACTTTCAGAGCAATGTTTTGTGCCAAATTTAATTCAGGTAGCTTTAGGCATTTTTCCTTGTTTGTATCAGAAGGCAATATTCAAGTTCTGACTGCAGTCTCTTGAAGTAGGGCAAGGCAAAATACAAATGACCTAGACCTGCAGCTTTACTCATAGGAGACAGTAAGACAGTCCAGTACTGTAGAATGTGTTTTGCATAAAAACGATATACAGTGGCTGTAGTGGTGGGACTCAGTGTTGCAGGGTGGAAGATAAAGTCCTTATTGAAACAGAATCCTGCTTTGCCTGAGTAGGGTCTTCAGAACTGGAGCTACCCTGAGGCTGGCTGTGAAAACTGTAAATGACTCACTTTGACAGAAATAGGTGACATTATTTAAAATGAAAAATATTAATCTAAAATGCAGATGAAAAGTCATGTTACTTTTTCTGTGTTGTACCCAGTGAATAGCTCAGCAGAGCGGTGAACTTACACAGCTCTCTCTTCTCCCTTTGTTGATGGAACAAATGCTCTCATTTTGTACAATAGCAATCACAGTTTGCTACAGCTGTTGTACCAAGTCAAAGCATATACTTTTCAGGAGGAGGTGACAAAAAGTGGTACATCTTTTTAAGAAACCCGCACATGTGGCAGTGTGTGCTGCAGCTTTGTGGAAGCTGATTGTCTCCCCAGCTACTGATTAAACAGAGAATAAAAAGTCCAGATTTCTCTCAGAAGAGACAGTTATCTCTTTTCTCTGCCTGGAAAACAGTTTTTCAAACTCAAGGAAATACTGTTATTTTTTATTAACACTTTTCTGTCTTTGAAGGATCCTGGTCAACAGTGGGGCCTGGAAGAGGGAGGCTGGCATAGAGGGTGGTCACATTATCTTTGCTTTCTTAGGCAATCAGGTTAAAAATGGGCAGGGAGAGCTATACCAACTCTGAGTTTGATTACATATTTCAAAGCCCAACTTTGTGTGGAAGTGCTTTGATGAATTTTTAAACAGTCTCACAGAAATTCAGGAAAAATGTTTGTACTGTCAATTACTTCAAAAAAGTAGTTCTTAATTAGTGCCTGGTACTTTTTTTTTTTCAATTAATTGTTCTTACTGGTTGTACTGTAAATCCAAATGCTAACTTTTCGTAAGTGCATACTTCCTTGTTTCAGACATGATGACTGAATATAGGAAAATTAAAGTAGATTTTTAAAGAATACATATATTCATAGAATATGTATACATCCAGTTAAACGCTTTAGTGTTGATGTTAAAGTCACTGAGATAAAATAAATTTTGCTGTTATTTTAAATAAACTATTGAGGCATAGGCTGAATACTGTATTTATGTCATTACAGATCCTTACCATTTCTGTCTCACTTTTATGAACATGCAGAAACAAATTCTGTGCCTGAGAGAAATTTTTCAGGTGAGGTGATGCGAGGAGAAAGGTAAAAATGATGTTCTGTTCAGTACACACCCCAGTGTCTGCTAAGGACAGGTAGCCAAAGGAAGTCTGAAAGAAAATTGATGAGATTATTGAAATAAAAATGCCAAAAAAGAGGTTTTATGTAAGTGCTGGTTAGACTGTAAGAAAGCAGAAAGAAGAGCAGTGGTTGATGAGCAAAACACAAGTTTTCAGATTATGACAGTTCTGCTAGTATCTATACTGCCTGTTTGAAAGGGTATCGGATTCATTTGTAGTTCTAAACTTATAGTCTTCTTTATTGTTAGCTTGTGTTTAACCTTTAATACCTTTAATTTTATAGGTGTACACTTCTCCAGTAGTCTGAAATATGTCTGTGCCGCCAAAGTATTGTTAAATAATTCTTGTAAACAGTGATGATTTACTATTCCTGTTTTTGTAGTTCAAAAGCAGAAAGAACCATTAGGTTTTTCCAATACCACTTTTTACATATCACAGTCCATCACATTTCATCCAGATATCCCATCTCACGGATGCAGATTTCAGCAAACAAGGAAATTAAGCCCATTAATCTGGGAGATTTTACTTTGTACAACACACTGACTAGAAGGGATTAAGATGTGTTTACTGTCAAGTATCTACAGCAACCAAAAAATGGAGTGAGATATGCCTAAGTGATGTCAATTGCCTTTTGAAGTATATTTCTGCATTCCAGTTTCCCCTTAAGTTAGGCTCTTTATTGAAGAGGATACCTGACAGCTGGAACTGTTCTTATATTTTCATTATGAATAAGGATGTAACGAAACAATAATGGAAGTCTCCGAAGGGAAGAATAGTGATGATTCTTTGACTATTTTTTACTGATCCTATGGGTTGGAGTCTGTGCTTGTCCCTTCAATTTTTAATCAATAACTTTTGAATTTATTTTAAGTAGTTCTATACTGCTTTCTTGTAACTCCCTTCTTCCTTAGGTCTTTAACACAATTGCCAGCTGGGATTTCTCCTTGGTCTCGGCTTTTACTTGCATTTACTTTGAGTAAGGTGACATTATAGTACTTAGGTGCATTCTCTTTTTCTCAAATTCCTCTCGTTCTTTCAATTTCCCTGACAACTTTCAAAGAAACATCCTGTGGTAAAGTGTTCTCTGAGCTTAGCTATGAGTTATTGCTCTTAGAGGGAAAAAAGCAAACTCTCTAAAAAGGGGAAATAAGAATGCTAAAAATGAATGCAAAATACATCTTAAACTTTTCCTAAATGGTTAAAGGGACTATCTGTTGTAGTGGCGATGCCATGAAAGAGTGCAGTACTGCGAAGGGAGAGTGGAGTATGTGACCATCCACTATAGTCATAAGGCAGAAGATCACTAGGAGAAAAGAAAGATGGCCTCAAGCTGCAGGTTTATGTTCAAATCTACGTTTGATTGAGGTCTGGTGACAATAAGAAAGCCCTTGGCTCAATCTTGTTCTTAAGACTTAAAATTTCATAAGTTTTTCTTCCTAATAGTTAAATAGAAATTACAACATACTGATATTTGATGTTCCTGAGTGGAAGGATTGTCTTTGTCTCAGCAGAGGCAAGCACCCTGAGAGAAAACAGTAAATGTCAAATAATTGGATTTGTGAGAGAGTTAACTTGTCCATTTCTGCTGTTTTGTGAGTGCCTGGAGCTTGAGATGGTCTAATTCATTGGTTACACCAACCTCACATCTCCCAGAGCTACTCTTTGTTTTAGGGAGAAGGGGGAATGGTGTGATCATACAATCCATTTCCGTGGCATCATATGCTTCATATTTCAGGAGCTATCTATGTAATACGAACAGTGCTAACCTTAGTAAATAGCAGGTATCGAGCCACTTCACTGCACAACAACAGACAATTATTTATTTTAACCATCTGTTTTCTACTGATTCACTAGTAGGATGTTCTCAGTTTTGTGCATACTGTATGAAATTTGTGAATGTAAAAGTCTCTTAAACTGCCTTAGGTTCATTACTTTAAATACTTTTATTTTTTAAAGGCTTTAAAGTAGTTTTAGCAACTGAGAGATAGCTTTACAATTTGCAAGAAGAAAACATCACACTATGAGTAAACATTAAAAGTTTTATTTGTGTTAAAGTAAGTCCAGTTATTCTTTTGAATTACATCAAGCACTCTACAGAAAACTAATTTGCAAAAATAGAGAAAAATATGCACATCAAGTGATGTATTTTAAATATCAGTATAGCAAGTAGATGTGTGTGCCATCACTGCATCTATTCTCTTTAGACGTATGTTTTTATGTCCCCATTCTGTCAGTCTGCAGTTTTAAACAAACAGTTCCAAATGTCATGGATATTTTTGCTTAAAAGACAGAATCTGTAACCCTTCAGAGATTATATTAATAGCTGCAACAGTTTGCTATACACAGTATTTCAGGATTTTCAGTATTCTCAGTATTTTCCTTATACACACATTTTAGCAACACTAAATCTGTTCATCCTTAACCTTTCTTTTCTTACTAAAAGACATTGTTAAATTAAATGATGCATTATTAATAAGCATTGTTTAAAATTGAATCTAGTAAAGATAGTGCTACATGTAATCTGTTACAAAGCATAAGCTACACTTAATGTCTCTTTTCTCCTGTTCTGGTACTAGAGTGCTTCCCTGTTTATTGTACACATGATCAACTATTTTACTTTGATTTTTGACTGCTTGTTTGCTCATTCCTTTGCCTCTGTATGCACATGCAAATATACATCCTGCACTGTTGCAGCTGAAAGGCTGTATAAGGCACTTGGTTTTATTTCCAATTACTATTCTAAACACCTGGCTAGCTAGGTTTCTGAGTTTTCCCCTGGCTCGGGGTAAAAAGGAGAGAAGTCTTGAATGAGATAAAAGGTGGGCTATGGCAAAGGGAGCTGTTGCTTTTGCTTCTTTATTGAAGCATCAACTTGTGAAGCCTGCAAGGTTGCGTATCAGTTCCTTCCAAGACCAGCATTATTCCTGAGGTCACATTTAACCCGAGGCATGTCCGTTATGTCACATAGCAGCTCATATATCCATTTCTTCCCTCTGATTTCAGTAGAGCAATATATGCATGGAGCAAATTCTTCTGTCTGCATGTGCAGGTTCCCTGATTCTTACTGATTTTATTAATGTTCCTGAGTGGAGGAGTTGGCTGTAATGGCTGGATGGGATCCTTAGCTGCATTTTAAAGTTAGTCTGTCACAATTTCTGAGATTAAAAGCTTCAACTGTAAGCTAAATGTAGTTTAAAGCATTACAGACTAAACAAAAGACATTTTCATTTACATTAACTATTTTTATTTCATAAAGAAATCCAGTAGGCATCTTTAGTTTTTCATACATTCATTAAAGTGTAATAATCAAGAAAGTTTATCATATCCAAATCGTTTACAGGGGTTATTTTGAGGAAGGAACGCTTTGTAAGCTTCCCCTGTTCTTGTACTATTGCCTGGGTCTTTTTTTAGCCACTGCTGGACCTTCGTGGTGCCAAGCCAGAGGGATCTTTGTCCACTTTATGTTATAGTGGAGAAGTTTAGACACAAGTGCTTTATCATATCATATCAGTGCTTTAATATGGCAGTCATGAGAGAATGTCATATGTGTAAATGTAAGATGTTATGAGTTTTGCATCTACCTCTTTTTATGTTATTGAAGCATTGGCATGCATGATTATTTTTCAGCTTAGTTTCTTTCAGAAGAGGGATTCTGTCTCACTAGTGAGACTGTAACCTAAGGGGAAGTACTTGTAACAATAGCAATTTATGAAGCCTCATGGGAATGTATATTTGGCCTTAACTGCTAGTTTTAGTCATCTTGTAAAACTATTGGTTTCATCCAACAGTGGTGTGTGCGGTAAGATAGTAAGTATCACCTGTTAATACATTTGGTGTAAAAATGTATAGATTGACTACTCTGTATTTTGTAGACCCATCTGGGCAAATAAAGAAGTTGCCCAACACTGCAAATGTCTTCTGAATTACACACAGCTCTCAAGAACTACCAATTTTGCTACCTGAGATGTGCAAGTGTTCTCAGTTTTGAAAAGTCTGCTTGTCTGGACACTAACCTACATGTTCAGTTCTGATTTTCCAGAATATATAGTATGGCTTGCATCTTTTGGACTCAGTCAATGACCGTTGCACATAAGCAGGAGAGATCCAAAATGTTGTGAAACAAAGTTAGTTTATCTTGTAAGTGAAGCACACTGACGTCTTTGTGGAGATAAAAAGTGTTTTTAAAAAATCTTTAAAAAAAACCCCAACAAACCCAAAACAAACCAAAACATTGTTTGTAAGGCTTTTGTTCTTTTTTTTATTTTTTTTTTTTTGAAAGAACACAGCATATGCTTGGACAGCTTTCAGATAGCTGTCCATGTGCATGGATGCTTTGAAAAGGTACCAAAGGAAGTGTTACATAGCTAAAACGTGATAAAATTTTTCTTTTTAATACTTAAACGTTCAGTGGAAATCTAAGATGTGTTGCTATACTCCATGACTCTTCCCTTTAATATATAGTTCTGAATCCACATTATACAGATTATATTTCAGAAGCATTTATAAATAGATCAGTGCTTAGTGGTAAAATTGATGATGCAGTGATTCAGCCTTATCTTTAGAGCTGTGGCTGGAGGTAATGGATAATATGGGTGTGTGGGTACAGCGGTGGGCTAACAATGCCAGCATTTAAAATATAAGACGTAGAGCTGCAGCACATCTGTCACTCCTCTGTTAGCCCTGATGTGCAGCACCCCACTGCTGGTACTTCAGGGAAGAGAAGAGTGGGTACGTGCCTTGTCTGCTGTGCTCCAGTCTGAAAAGCTGGAGTAGATTTGCTGGTGAGAACACAGCATGACTGGCTCAATACTGGAAGGTATTTGCAGGCACTCTGAATTGCTATATTCTGGGCACTGGCTTAGCTGATTGTCTAGTGATGAGTCTGATTTGAAGGCGTTACATTTCAAAATAGGTTACTAAATAACTCAATTTTGGGGGGAGCTGTTGGGAATCTGTGTCTATACTAATATTTATATTTTAAATTAGCTAACTTACTGGTGTTCAGGATGATACATTTCTGCCTCCTGATTTCAAAAGAAGTCTTTTTGCATCCTTGTGTAATGTCTAGCAATAATAGCAGATATTATCCATAAGTAAACACAGGAGAACAGACTACTGCATTTGTATTAGGCTATAGTTTGGAAATTTTTCTTCTCACCATCACATCATGGACTCTTGAGCTGAACAGGAATTTTCTATTTTGATTGGAAGGTGTTCATTTGTTTCGAATGAAAAAATAAAAGTTTGGCATACCTGCAGTCATTAATACTTGTAAAGCAGATTTTTAGATCAGAATAAGGGGAGGAATCACACTACATTCCCTTAACCCCCAAAACTTACAGTAGACTAGGGGCTAATGTGGTTCACTGGGATTTGGATATTCCAGTACAAGAGCCTGCTGCTTCCCATTCTAAGCACGAATTTAAGCTCTTAAACCTCAGTTTCCTGAGTACTCTAAACAAAATTATCTCAGCTTTGAGAATGTGGGTGGTCATTCTCTTAACAGCTTTTGGCTAAAACCCTTAAAAGTATCAACTTGGCTTTAATATAACTTCTCACATTTTTGCATAAGGCAGGAAAACTAGTTCCCTTTCCATCTCATCCTGAGTGTTTCTGTGTTACATGTAGCATCATTTCACTCTTGATGTTCAGCTGTGCAAATCTGTTGTTTGAAAGAATAAACTTTGTATTCAATAATTTGACACTTAGCTTTTTAAAAAGTAAATGACATGATCATTATAGCTCTGGTGTCTTCTACCTCTGTCAATCAATTCCCTTGAATAAATGACAAATTATTTTCTTTTGTACTAAGCCATACTTAGTACTTCCTTTTTGTATTTCCATATTTTCTTTTGGAATGTCTTGGTGCAATGTTCAAGACCTGTTTTTTCTTTTTGCCTTCTTTGAGTTTTGTTCCTGTATTGATTTTTGATCAGGAGTATGCTTTTGAATTTGCTAATTGTACCCTCTCTACTGAGCTTTGGTTCATAACATGAAGCAATCTCAGAGTGCTTGACCTGGATTACTTTTGGATGAAACTGACTGGAAAATACATTCTAGGAACAAGTCTAATGCACTCCAGCCAATTGCTGGCTGTTCAGCCCTCAGGAACAGACCCCAGCTTGTCCAAAGTAAAATTCTCAAAATGTGTAAAGTGGACATCGAGTCCTCAGCAGTAATTATTTTGCTGTACAGTTCTCCTTCAGTTTTATTGTACTGTTGCCAGTTAGCTGCAGACAGACACTGGGTATGTTGCATCCTCTTATGTTTTCTCATTTTCTGGAAGTTAATGTGTCTTTTAATGACCTTTTTTCCCTTTTCAGTAGCTGTGCTGTGCAGACAATAGGTCATTTACTGTACAATCTGTCAATGATTAATACTTGGCTAGAATAATAGTGGATTTTATGTGCATTTTCTGTACATGGTATAAAACACATAAGTGATTAAAGGAAATCTTGAAGGGCAATGCCATTTAAAATTCCATAAAACAACAAAGGAAACCATGGATTCTGGCATGGACTTTTTTCCTTTGAGATGATGTTGAGACATCAGGTTCCTGAGAATGTCTTCGACTTCATTAATTGTCTTGATACTTTCAGTAAATTGCTTGCCTCTTCTGAATTCTGATGTGGTTTTATATTATTTAATTCTTAAAAGTCTCTATCCCTGATTCTTCCCCCCAGGGAAATGTATTATAAGCATACTCTAAAGAATAATGAGTGCCACACACCCAAGCGTGATCCAAAGCCCACTGAAGCCAGAGGGGGAATTTACTGTCAATTTTAAGGAGTACTGGAACACATTGCATTTATTCATCACTTTCTAAATTTATGGTTCACAGTTATTGCTCATGTTACAATCCTCAGGTATCCATGCTTATCACCCAGAAGCCTATGACATATTACATTGTAGTTATTCCACAGAAATATGTTTTATGGCTCAGAATTCCCATTTTCAGTTTAAAAACACTAGACTATTTTGTGAAAATTATTTTGTTCTAAACATTTGATTACAAAACAGACTGTAATCATATCAGAGTCTGATGGAAAGAATGATAGTGTAGCATGAGACTTTGTTTTTAAAGGTTGTTTGAAATGTATATATGATGTGATTTTGGGCTTTCTTGATGGTTATAACTATGTATCTTGGGTTTTTTTGAGTTTAAATCTTCAGTTGACATTGCAGACTCATTTTCTTAAGTTCAATACCTGCACATGTGGAGAGATGGTCTCCCATCACATCGGTGTAGATAATATTGGCAAAAAAAGAGAAAAATATGAAATAAATACGAAATAAAGCACAAAGCTTACAATCTTAATCCGAAGTTACACAGAGAACATTGTGAGAAGAGTACATTACATTACTGAACCTATGTGTTTGGTTCAGACCCATGGAAAGCTGACATTTTCATGGATTCCTAAATCTGTTTGGTGATGGCTATTCCACAACTCTGTGAATCTTACTATGGTACTCATTGCTTACACGGATTTCTCATCAAATTTGTGTTTCTGTTCTTGAAATATACATTCTGTGAAGTGTATTGCTTATGGAATGGAAATGAGAAAAACTTTGAAATAATCCTAACCAGTTAGCATTTTTTTAAACTGATATACAACTTATGTTATGCATATGAAGTGTTTCTTACCATCCCATAGTGTCCCATCCCAACACTGAAAATTCAAAGCATACACTATGCGCTCAACTCTCCGTTAATGCATCCAAGGAGTGAAATTCTTTCTTAACTGAAAATTATAAGAAAATCTATTGACACCAGTGAAGAAAGTATTTCCTGTGATTCCTTCTCAAAATTCTATGGGTTTGAGATTTAATGTTCAGTTTAGGAATGATTTATTGTAGTCATTTAAGTCTAGCCATCGTCATTAAACATACTTAAAACTTGTTCTCATCTTATCTAATCTAGCTTTCTTGCTAGCATTGAATAATAGTGTAAGACTTCATTCTGACCAAACAACACCTGTCTGCCTTCCTTTTGCTAGAGCAAAGCTATTCCTAAATTGTTATTTCCCTGCTTTCAAGTAAAAATATCTATAGCCTCTTTCTGAACCATCTTCCTATAAGTTTCTGTAAATTTACTATAGTGAAGAAGTATTACACATACATAGTAATGTTTTGAAAACGGGTTTTCTACTTCCACAGTATTTGTATTTTGGCCTATAACAATAATGCTTGATGTAAGGAAAAGGGAAGAGTAAAAAGATAAAATGAAGTAGTTCAGCTGTAAACAAATAATTCTGATGAGTTTAGCCCTTTGTTTTAGTTTTTTCTTATTTCATTAATGGAAGCATCAATACAAAAAAGGATATTTTTGATACATTTAAGCACAAGTTTTTTTAGTGAATGCAAGTAATTTCAAAGGTAATGGAACCAGTCTGTTTGCAACTAATCTAAGATGCCATAGGTCACAAAGTTCTGCCCACCTGTGTGCTTACAAAGGCCATGTTCCCAGGTTAATGAGCTACATGGCAATGAGTCTTTGAGATTGGCAGTGCTGCTTCTTAACCCTTTGTTATGTTTATGGCTGTATTAGATTAAACCCTATTATAAAAACACATAATAAATTAGCTAGGTTTCAGTTAAGTTTCTCTTTTATTTTACATATGAAAATATTGAATCTTTGAAAATTGAAGGTTTAATATGTGAGCAAAAAAGCCAATATAACATAAGCGTTAGTGACCTTTGTTTTCAGATCAGCCATGGTTTTCTTCTGTCTTTGAATTCAGTGGAACTAACAGAAATGAGAAGCAACCTCAGACTGTATTAGCTCTTCAGGCTTCATAGTTATGTCCTAATCCTCCTCTTTGCCATTCCATGTAACTGCCATGTTCTGCTATTTTACTTTTGGAAATGGTTCTAGAATGTCTAAAAGAAGCTCCTTAGCTTTTCTGGTTTTTTAAGATCCGTTTTTTTGGGAAGACTTCAGGATTTATCTGGGACACTTTCTAAGTTGAATGCATGCGCTTGAAAACAGGATGATTACTTACTGCAATGCAAATGTCACGGATGACACTGACAGAAGTCAGCTTATTTATTAGTATATCAAAACCACTGACCTTTAAACACACAAAAATGCTGTCCTGGGTGTTTTAACTAAGTGGCCAATTTTCTAATTTGAAAAGCCCTATTCAAGTTGGTGTCTGTTTTCCTTCTGATTGATTTACTGGTATTTGTTCAGTATCACTTGTAAACTAGTGTCTTTGTTTCTCAAACATTTGTTTTTATCAATAGTTCATCTGCATCTGAGAAGACCCTTTCTTGGATCTCTTTCATGTCCATTTGGTTTTATAAGCATTTGTCTCAAGATCTCAGGAAATCTCCTTTGATATTTTCTTATGCATTTGCAAGTGTCTGTTTTACAACTAATTTCCTCAAGCGTTCCTATAAAAAAACCCCAAATCATAAGGGTGACTATATGAAGTACACAGATGATGCATCGAATCAAAACCCCTAAATTACTATTATTCTAACATGAGAAAGAAATAATGATGCTGAAGTTACTCTTTTGAGGGGAAGAAGGGTGGAGCATGTTTTTCCTCTGTACATGACTGAAAAGGCTACAAGGTCAAGTGGATTCGCTCAGGGAGAATAAACCCCTGCCCATGGGGTAGGTGATGACTTTTCAATGAGATTCCAGAATGATTCAGAGCTCTTCTGTTCTCCTTCGTGAAACACTATTTTCATGTGACATGTTTGCACTTCAGTGTATAGGAAATTATGTACCACAATAGACGGCTTTTTGCTTACTATGCAATGAATTCAGGTCTGAGGTGTTGTGAAAGCTTTAGAACCCACTTTTGTCATTATTTTTCTTTTGCACCAGGGGTAAAGTTCAAGGAGTGCAGCAGCTTGACAGCTAAGGCAGTACTACCCAAAGTAGTAAAGAGATGAGCATTTGGAAAGGAGAAAAATTTTTACTGTTTCAGATCCCTGAACTCAGTACCTGATTTGTTTCAACACCTGTCATTTCTGAGAAGGATTGTATTTGCTCAAGATCTAGTATCCAATTTTTTCATTTAGTATGTAACAATGCACATTTGATAACCTCCAATAAGACATGGAATTGAAGCAAAGAAACTATAAAAACCATATGTAAAGACATCACCTGTACAAATGGTACCTGGGAAGCACAATCCATACTTTTCCAGTCTTGTGTTATTCAGAAGTTGGACAATATGTTTTATTTGGACTGAGCTCAAACTGTGGAATCTTTGAATAGTGTGTGGTTTAGACATTGATTTCTAGTGGCTTTCTAATATTTTTCTGCAGCTGAAAGTGAATTGAAATAGCAAGTAGAGTTTTACACTCTCTTCTCAAGTGTTTGTAATGATTGCTGTATATTGCAAGAATACCTAGTCAGAACTTTTATTAATCGGTAGTTTTTAAAGGACTTAGAGTCAGAGATCAATTACTCAGAAGTACGAAAACAATGCAGTGCCCTAATCAATGTTCCTGACTGTTTGATATTTGACTGTTATGAATAATCTAATTACATCTTCTCTATTGGCTCTTTGTGTTGCATTAAAAGAACTCATTCATTTGTTTTCTTGGTTTGTTGGGCTTTTATTGTTTGTTTCTCAAATTGAAATAAAACTATACAGACACATGGCACTCTAACTTTTTAGCAAGTTTCATCCTGTGATAAACAGAAATTGTGGAATAAACAATTAAAGCTTAGCAAAAATATCTGCAGGATTACAACTGAGTAAGGCAGATACAGAAAACTTAGAAATGTAGAAATACAGATTTGCTAATGTAGGAAACCCTCCAACTGATATTTCTAGCAGCGCTCTGGAAATGAAATCTAGCTTTATTTCTTTTTTCAAAAGTAATTCTGTTAAAGTTTCAATTTTATGTAGAAAATTTGTGGTTTTCTCTGGTACCTTTGGGGGAAAACCTTACTAGAAAAGCTTAACTTATTTCAAAATATTATTCATCGTCAAAGCCTCCTTTTACTGGATGCTAAAATGTAACATGGAAAGCACACATGAATTTTTAAGGGAGCGATTAATCATACAAATGATATCAGGACTTGTCTCACCTTTGGTCTCTTACTCCCTCCCTTCGAATGGCTGCCTGCTCCCTAGCCTCCATCTCGGCTGACTGAAAAACCATCCTGTTCAACACTGTTGTCAATGAGCTCTCTGTCACTAAACATTGTCCACATATCTTTCTTTTTTAACATTTTTCTTTATTTTCTTGTGTTTCTTCTTGTCTTTTTCTTGGTGATTGCTTTTATGAATAAGTGACTTTTTTACCTTTCTTCTTGGTGACTGTTAGAAATGGTTGTCTGTCACCAGATAACATCAGACTTTAAATATTTTAAAACCTCAAGATGCTTTAGGTGCAATTATTGTGAAATATTAATTGAAAGTAAATCTATAGGTTGCCCATATTACCACTTTGTAATGTATGAAAAAGTTGGTCATTGCTTATGTGAGGAACAGCCAGGCAGACTCAGTATATTACCCTCTTCGAAGGCAAATAATAGAAAATTATAATTATCCAGCTCTGATAAAACTCACCAAAATTTTTGAGAAGCTGTGTAGCAGGTTAATCTGTGTCAAGGGATGACAACTGAAAGACATCATCTTACAGGAGGTCTTGCACATCTGCTGTTTGAAATTTATAGATCCTATGGAGGTATGTTGGAGGTTGGAATGAGGGAAGAAGCAGGCATAAAAATAAAACATTTTTAGCAGTTCCAAGTATATTGCTCTAGTCACTATTTGCTTTATTTATGAGCCTCTCAGACGCAAATGCACACTCACTCTTACCTGTGACAAACTGGCAAGTGGAATATAAAAATGAAAGATTCTTTCCCTTAGCTGATGGCTAAGGAATCATTGATCTTCCCTAAACTAACGTTAATCTTATAAAGGCAGCAAGAGGCTTGTAGGTCTTTCATGCAGGTTGAAGGCAGTAAATCGGAAAACAAAAAAAAAGATTCTCTTGTCCATATTCCTTATTGTTGGAAATATTTTATAGCACTGTGGTTGCCAGTTGATTATAACTTTCATTTCATTAAAGTTTCATGCTTGGAGCATAACTATGCACTCTTTAAAATAATTAGCTTAGGCAGTAGTCTACAACATAATTGATTAGAAAACTAGACTTCTCTTGCTTCCTCTATCATTAATAGAAACGCTCTGGTGATGAACTTTTAGAAAATCTTCTGAAATATTCAATACAATGATATCTAGTGAGAAATTCCAAAGAAGAGAGAGACAGTATCTTGTTTTCTTAGCAGATTGGGTAATTTAAAAGAGCACAGAAGTGTATGGAGGCAATTATTTTTTAGCTTTCTGAAATCAAATATCAGAGCTTGGGAGCATGATATGCAGATGTTTTGGGGAATAGGTTGGATGTTTTGGTTGCCATGTCATCTGAATTCCTCCTTCTGCATTTCCCAATCCTTAGTTTTGCATGAAAATTTTGTATAACCTGTGATGGCTGACTTGTTGTTGTGAAGAAGGACCTGGACTGGTAAAACTGGATTTGGATTCCCGTTAGGACATAGTCTTTGTACCTGGGCCCTTCGTCTAAAAGAGATATTCAGAAAATGTTAACGTTTTAAAAATTATAAAATGAGTTCGTACATGGTTCATCATTCAATATAACACAGTAAATGCACAGACCTTGCTTTTAGCACAAAAAAAGGTAGAACTTGTCAGCAGCAAACACAATCATTTTGTATGCTCTTGCCTCTACAATAAAAACAAGCCCCTCTTTCCCAGCCCTCCAGATCTGTCTTGTGGACATAAACACACTTTCAGTGTTGCAGTTTACTTTCTAACTGATTAGTAAAATGGTAGGGAGAAACCTCTTGTTCTTGTGTAACTTGATGGCAATCTCTAAACTCTCGTATTTTTCTCTGACATATACCAATGTAATGTCTCGCTGCTGTTTATCTGATGTCATCTATCCTCTAATACTCAGGCTAGCTCATACCAGTGCATGTAAGAGTGGTTATATATACCACATAGCTGCGCTCTTTCATCATGCTGGAAGCATGGTTGAGCTCAGTGTTCCCGTTGGATGGATGTTGTCGTTTACACAGCTGTGTGGGTTGGATTTGATGATCCTTGAGGTCTTGTCCAACCTTATATGATACTATGATTCTATGGTTCTTTATCAATGGCGAAAGCCAAACTGGATCTCCATAGAGAAGGAAAATGTCTCGGTGAGATGCTAACTCACTGCTTATTCCTATTAAAAAATCCATGTGGCTTACAGATCAAACAACTATCTTTTCTAAAAACATCAGAGAAACCTCCATCCTAATATTGTTCAACAGTCTTTCAGTTTTGATTGGAAATATCTTGTCAACTCACTTTCATTTCAGTCCAGTACTCTAGGAATGTCTCTGTGCTCTCCCTGTTCAGCGTGTGCATCCTCCCAGTGAACCCAAGGGCCTGACAAACTAAACTCAGTGGTTGGTATTTTGTCTTCCCTGGTGTTACTGCAATTTTTTTCCACTTGGCTGTTAACTTCTGACATTGCCAGAAGTCCTCTGTTTTAGTCATTTACCTACCACTGACTTTATTTTAGCTGATGGAGATTCTAAACTGTTCCTAGAAACACATTTCCAATTGCAAGTGTTTATCTTCTATCTTTATCATAGTTGTTCTGGTGACAGGTCATCCTTCTGCCACAACTTAGTATATTGCCTTCATGAAAAACCCATATTAGCTTTTTCTACAGTGTGTGAGTTACAGCAGTGCTAGAATCTGTGGCAGTGATTCTGTTTCTTGTTCCTTTTTTCAATATGGAGCAGTGTCCTCACTTGGCCTGGTTGTTGTAATAAGTGCCATTCTAGTTGTGTTTTTGTTTTCTGTTGGGTTGGTTTTTGTTTGGGGTTTTGGTTTTTTTTGGTAGATTTTGGCTCTAAGTTCTGAATGTCTTTTTATTTCAGGTCACTTTTCTTATAACATCTTTGATTCTCAGTTGCATTAAAAACTGCACCTCACTCCATATACCTCATAATGGACACCTAGATTCCTATTTCTCCTAAATATTTGCATATTTTGTACTCCTAGGACCATCTGTTAAGTGATAGGCTGTGCAACAAGAGCAAAGCAGGACCTTGTGGAAATGCTGCGGTCAAAAAAGAATGATCAATTACATATTCTATGGTGTGAAAGGCTGTTCATGGCATTTTTTCGAAAGAGGCAAAGTTAATTTACTGAATAATATGTTACAAGTATGAGAGAACAGAACCAATCATTAAAATGAATTGCATTCATATAGTCATTTTAAGTGGCTGAGATACACTGTTAGGCAAAGCTTTACAAAACACTTATTTGTCATTGTACAGAGACACAAACATATGTGACAAAGAGCGAGCAATAGCAGTGAGGGATCTTTGCCTTGAGGCAAAGAAGAGCACCTGCATGTCCATCAGCTGTTGGCTTCTGGTGGGGTAATACAATGCCAGGTGCTCAGAAAGAACCCTGGGAATAATTTGCTTCTCAGCTATAAAATACTGCTTTCAGTTTCATAGACTGCAGCAAACATCCTAAAAGTACTGCCTGAAGAAGAGGGAGGTGTGCAGTTCTGAGATGCTAATGAAGTGTTGGGCCAGGGTTAGTTTGAGGTACATAAATAACTGGTGAAAATATTAATACATAGGTGTTGGAGAGGAAATTTAGCATATTAAATGATAATGCAGTTCAGCAAATTTCTGTATGTGAAAAGCAATCATGTTCTGTGGGAGAGGTGTGTTTTTTCCTACCACCATTTTTATACCCTGAGGGATGGGGTGGAGATGGCAGGGGGGAAATAGGTGCTTATATTAAAATAGATCTACAGTTCTCTAATAAAATAATGGTCCTTTTGGGACAGATATTCTCTGCACATAGTTGACAGTGTTTTAATGCCTAAACAGACAGAAATAGTCTGGAGAAAAGGGGGAAATGGCTCAGTGTGCATCTATCAAACAGTCCTGTGTCAGAGGCACTTTCCAATCACAGCCATGAATTGAACAGGTATAATATGAGGATCCTTTCCTAATGTTAGCTTTTGGTTTGAGTACTTCTTGTGCACGACCTTTTGCTTTTTGAGGAATAAAAAGTCTGATTATTAATGGGTAGAAAATATTGTAGAATTGGAGAATGCTTAGTGTTTGGCAATGTAAATACCCTGAAACTGTTCTGTTAGATATGCTGTTGTGTGAACCAAACAACATATTTAGAGTGAATTTCCATGCCATATATCAATTCTGTATTCCTGGATTGTAGCTGGAATTCTAGATAGGTATAGCTGTTTATTTTGAAACAATTTTTTTTTCTCTTTTGTCATACTGTAAATCAAGATTTTCACAGGAAAAAATGATCTTTTTAATTGATGAATTGCAAAACTTTTCCAGATCCACCTATGTGTCTTGGATGTGTCTGAAATTGATACAAGATAGAGCAGGTTTTGGCCTAAACAAATGACAGATTCTTTTACCAAGACTTTAAAAAGGAAAAAAGTCTTTAAAAATCACAGAAAAACAATCCTTTATATAATGTAGTAATTTAAAAAAAATGAGAGTTTGTTATTAATTTTTTCTTTGTAGCATTCTGTGGGACTTCCAATTGCAAAAAGCTTGTGTTAAACATTTTTGAGAAATTAATGTAATGAGCTACACTAGTTTGTCTTGGCTTTCTGCAGTATTTTTGTAGGAGATTTAGATAGCTCTTCTCTGTTTCAGAGAAAATGATTTTTCTTCTAAACAAAGCTAATAGTTTTGAGATATTTTCATAGCTGTCATGATGTCTAATCATGGGCCAGGCATTGCTTTGTGTGCTGTGCAGACAGAACAAAGTCTTTATTCCTAAAGACAGAGAAACTGAGAGCAAGTGGAAGAGAAATCCGTATAAGTAGGACTATTATCACTGGGCAAATGCAAGGATTAGAGAAAGAGCGCAGATGAGAAATCTGTCTGTGTGTTATATGGTGGAAGAAAAAATGTGGAAGAAAGGGAAGGGTAGCTGAGTGGAAGTGAAGGAAACAGCTAATACATTTGATCAGTTCATGACTGGAAGAAACATGTAAAATCCTTTGCAGGGTGATAAGTGGAAGGTGGTTTTGAAAGAGAGTTTATATCTGTGGGAAGTCAGTTTAAATTGAGGGAAGCATAGCTGTTCAGCGAGAAATACAACAGAAACAAGAGCAAATGTCTAAACGGGGAGTGGCTCAGGCAAAAGGTGGCTGACAGATATGGTGAACCACCTCCAATAGGTGAAAGTCACAGAAAGTGATTTTGAGATGTGTGACAGTGGAAGGAGTAGACAGGTCACACTGAAATAGCAGAGGAGCAGGTCAAAGTGGAAGCTGAAGTCATTCAAATTGAATATGGAAGAGCAGAACAGTCAGAACAACATGAGCCTGATGCTCTGGTGGTACGACCACATGGCTGACGTTTGGCAGAGGTGAAGATGCCAAACCTTGATGAGTACAGGTAAAGAAAACCTGGGCTCAGGACTGTTCTGCCCAGGCTCTCCTGGCTTCCTGCTGGCTTGAACGATGAGTTTTATGAGCCACCACAGTCTGCCCACTCTATGGAAACTCCTGTAGAGAGTACAGATGATGGAGAGAGCTGAATATGTAGTAGCTGACAGCTATATACAGGAAGAAGAAAGAACGAGAGCTCCAGAACTTCAAAAAGCATAAAAAGGAGAAAAGAAAGAGGAAGAAAGAACTGAAAAAGACACTAGTTTGTATGGAGAACTACAGTCTGAGCCCCAGGCATTCAGCAAGAGAAAATGACAATAAATGATTAATTAAAGGAGATGATAATGCATATCAATTAATGAACCCCATAATGGGGGCTGAAATTATTTCAGAAATTGTTTTTAAAGTAGGTGATCTGATCTGACAGGTACAGATTTGTTTATTTAGTTATTTTGAACAGCTATCATCTAGGAAGCACAGGTGTGAATTCCTTTTCCAGCTCTTTTGTGTTGTTGTTTTTTGTTGGGTTTTTTTGTTTGTTTGTTTGTTTGTTTTTTTAGGAAAGGTGATTGCAAAGGCTTTTGAAAAGTTGGCTTCCTCAACAAAGTATTCTATATAATAGTTCTCTATAATAATTTTGAATCCAAGATTAATTATTTTCCCGCAGTAAGACATTATATTGAATATAATTTAATTCTAATAGCTTACTGTATGGCTTGCTTGTGAATGTTTACATGTAAGCAATTTCTCCTTCTAAAAGTTCATACATAATAAAGTACTTCTGATTTATTTGGGCTTCTAAAGGTCGAAGTCAGCCTGCTTACAGGAATTGGGACAAAGATGCTTTGCAGCCTAGCAGCAAATGGTTATTGTGGGGAAAAGACATTCAGTGGCTGAATGATCTAATTCAGTTGGGCAAAAAAGAGCACATTGCATGAGGTATGAAGCAGAATTTTTTAAAGAGTATTAACTTCTATCTTGCCATATGCCAACTTTCTCTTTCTATTTGTATATCACATGAGCTATGCTGTTAGTAATCCATTCACTAGGAAAATCAAACTACTCTTGTGGTCTGAGAAATCTGGTAGTTTCACCATCAGAAGGATTTTCTGGAAGCACCACTGAGTGCTTCCAAATGTTGAAACAAATTCCAAACAAGAAAATAAAATCCAACTGCTTTTAATCCATTCTCCTAAAGCGTTTAAGGCTATATAATGTATGCACATGTATAAGTAGAGATTGATGCATAAATTAGTAAATCAGCGAAACATATGCTTAACATAACATGCATATTCTCCTAAAGAAGGTGGCATTTGGGGATGTAAGTACATATTAAAGCCTACTCCTGTATCTTTATTTTTATTTTTTTCTCTCTTTTTTTTTTTTAATCTGAAACGGAGTAGAGTCTTGAGGTAGTCCACAGAACTGTAATAAAATGTTGGTCAAATCCCAAATGTCCCATATTATTTAATTTACCATTCTAAATAAAAATTAAAACAGTTGTCAGCCCAGAATTTTCAACTTAGAAAGCTCATCTAAAAAGGAAAGTGAAGAGTGAAAAGATGGGAACTCAAGTTCAATTTATTTGTAGATTTAGCCCAGAAAGACTCATTCAGTTTAAGAATAGCTTAGTGACAGGCCCAAATTTATGTCTTAATAGAATACATGCAGATATTAAAAGGACAAAGTAAGGGATTCTTTTTCCTACTGAAATGTTTAGATTTTCTAGTTGGAGTAGGAATAAAGATATATATGTATTGCATCTCCAGACAATTTCATTATGCTTGCTCTTATTAGATGCAAATAATGATACTGTAGCAGCTAAAGCAGTTTCTAAAATGATCTTAGAAGCTGTCGTATTTAAACAGGATTCTTTTGATTGGCACTGTAGTTCTGGAATGAATGCTAAGTTGAGATTTTTTTAGGGGGCTGGAGTGTTTTGTTTAATAAGTTTGCCAGGATTGTTCAGAATGTGCCTAAATTGTGGTGCTTGATTTTAGTTTAACTTGTTGAATGATACTTCAAGTACAAACTGATTTGAAAATGCATATATTATTGCTAAATATGTTTTTTTAATATTAGAATGTTGTAGCCAAAGTGGTTTAAGGATGTCACGTAAGGTTTGTTGCACAGAGGCCACGTCTTTTGTTAGATCACTGCTGGAAGAAGTGGATAAACTTTTCCCCCTACACAACAACATGAACAGACTTATTCAGCTTGTGTGCTGACTTCCTACAGACTTGGTTTGTGAAAATATTAATCTGATGTTTCCTACAGGAATCATGCAGATAAAGGTGGTTCTTTTTATAGTACAAGATCACCATCTTCATTTTTGCTCCCCTTTGGTCTGGCTTTGTCACAAGCATGAATCCTCTGGTGGCACTCTGTGAGTTTCAGAATTACACCAGCAGTGACATGCCATGGGGTAGCTCTGCATCAGGAGTGTGCAAAAGCATGGGAAGAGGGAGGCTGAGGCTGGCTTGGTGCTTTTTGCATTGTGTTGCACTGCCTGCCAAAAATGTGTGCTGTTTACTGTTTCTTCTCTGGCTTCTGTGGAATGAAGTGTTGGGGATTCCTTGCTTCTGAAATTTCATCAGAAATTTAGTTCTCGTTATTTCCATGACCATGATATCGCCTATGTGTGTGAAGCATACACTGAATTTGACTTGCATTCACAATTAACTCAAAATTAATTAATGCCACACCTTTACCTGAAGCATCATGAGGAATATTTATCAGAATAGATATTAGATTTCATTGTATTTTGTGTAAAGTACTAAATACTTGATTGCACGTTGTGTTCAAATGTCTGGAATGGAAATTGTATCTTTCAAAAGGTGTTGCTCTGTAGAATAAAACCACATAATGAATTCTTCTCATTTACTGGGGAGTCAATATTCACATCAAAGAAACTAAACTTTAAATCTGCACTTGATGCCATAGGTTCTTGAGGGGTGATGAACTGTGACATGAGGCTCTGAATAACATTAACAGCTGTGAAACTGCATGAAAACACATTTATTTGCATCTAAAAATATAGAAGTCTTTGGATGTGAATGAAATACTTAAAAGAAATTTCTACAAAAATCATTAAAATAAAACAAAAGCAGCATTCTCCAGAGACATTTTTGAAGACATTGAAAGTGTTATCATATTCATGGGGCTGGATTGTCTCACTCACTGGTTACTTGATTTGCCCGGTAAGGATAATTGCTGGATTTTATGTAGGAAAACCATTGAGGTTCAATAACAGAGAGCCATTTCACTGGCTTTCAGAACAACATTATGTAAATACACAGTAATGAATTCACACCAGGAGAGATAATTCAATGAGGTTTTTTTTCCTTGATCACATGCTTTGCCTAAATTTGAACTCCAGATTTGTCATTGACTTGATATGATTTTGATAAACAAGTATTGGGACTTAATGAGCAAGTATGAAGGATGTAATATCATAGGAGAAACAATGTAAGAATATCAAAATTATTCTAATGGATAGTGAAGTCTTTGCAGCATAAACCTAATGTCTTACACACAGTCTCTGTAGGTAGAATGATAATGCTCTTTGATGGTCTGTTTCTCCTCCTCAGGGATACCTAGTAAAGGAATCTTTGAAATGGTTTGTATCAACCTTTTTTCATATCCCTTGTCAGTTTTAGGTGGTTCTTTTCTGTTTAGTTAAATGAGTTTCACCTTTGACATATACTCTAAAGTGTAGTTCTACTCCATAAAAATGACACTATTGGGTCCTATATTTACTTTACTTCAGCAACTAAATGTCAAGTATATTTACTTTTGAAAGCATTACTTGATAAATCCCATATCTGAAAACTCAGGCTAGATTGTAAAAGCTGCATGGTTTTTGTTTGTTGTTGATTTTTTTTTTGTTTGTTTGTTTGGGTTTTTTTTGGGGGGGGTTGTACATTTTCACTTATGCAGGAAAAGTTCTGCAAGAGAAATTATGCTGCTGGGCTTGCAGACGTATAGCTGACCAGAACTCATTGGACAGCTGTTTTGGTGATGCCCAAGAAGGAAAATAAATAGTTTCTTTCCCTTATCTGGGACAACTATATATAGGGGTTTGTAATTTAAGCTGAGATATGGCTGGTTGTCCACAAAGTTCGTCTGTTCTGTAGTTTGTCATAGTCTGTGTTAGAAACCTTGTGGATGTGTATTCCTTCAGCTGCAGAAATGTGTCCTACTTTCTACTAGGCCAATTTCCTGTAGACAGAAACCAACTATATCTCAAAGTATGTGCTTTGAGGTATAATGCTAAGGTCCATGCCTTCTAACTAGTCTTCCTTCCTGAATGAAGATCTGGACCTTCTAGATCATCCCTGTCTTGTGGACCCTGAAATTCAGGACACACAGACTTTATAAAACATTTTATAAAGCTGTCACATTTTAATTGTTGTCAAAGCACAAAAGATGCACAGAAAAGAAAGTGAAGAACAGTCAACATGTACATGCAAATCTGTCCCTTTACTATCCATGTCATTTGGAGAAGCCACTGGGTTTCAGTTATTCCATTTGTGGGACTATCCCCTTCTCTCCTCCTTTGCCTCCCCAGTCTTGCCTTCAGGCTCTCATCTCTTCTGAAAACACCAGCCTCTCAAAAAAGGGAAGGCCTGGTTAGGTGTCCTTCTTGTTTAGCTTCAAATGCACTGTGTATGATTTGCCGCTTGTATCACCAGCCCGCAGTCCAAATTGGGAACATTTGTTCCCGATGGTCCTGGACTGAAACAAGCACACTTTCTCTGTGATGATTCCATTTGGATAGATGGATGCTCAGATTAGTAAATCTGGATCATTGCCATTCCTTTATCAGCCCAGAATATACCAGTCTAATATGGAGATCAAAAGGCAGAAGTTAAGTGTCACTAAAAATTAAAACAAATGTTCACAAAACAAAATGTGGATGTATTTTTAGTCCACTTCAAAGGAAGTTTTTAAAGGAAGTTAAAGCAGCTCAGCCTCTGTTCAGCCTGAATTGTGTGAATTTTGGATGTAGTTGCACAATGTATGCTGAAGCTGTGTGGCCACAAATTCTCTGCTGTTGGTGCTTGTGCTATCTTGCTTAAAGAATAAAACTAGTAACAATAATTAGTCACCTTTGCAGAAATTATGTCTTCAAAGAAATATTTCTAAGCATGCTACATCTGCTAATAATTAAAAAACATATAGAATATTTTCCTTAAGAATGATTATAATGTGTTATAATAAGACCAGGTGTTTTTTTTAATGAACATACTGTGTTTTAATGTATTTGAAAAACAAAGTCATGCAACATCTTTTTGTACCTGAATGTTTTCTTAAAAGGTTATGTTCATTGGGATTTTATAGCAAAAGTTTTGTTTAGGTGAGATGTATGGTTTGGGGTTTCCCAAATTTTACTTAATTTCTCAGTAACAAATCCTGATTTTTAAAAAATCTGTAATCAAAATGTTCTTGATCTTTTATTCTCCTATGTTTTAAAAGTGTGTCAATATACAGCAACCACTGCCATGCTGATGTCACTCTGAATAGTACATAATTGAAATAACATTAAAAGCAAAAGGTCATAAAAAAATTAATTTGTAACCATTTCCAAATGGTGTGACATTTTAATGCCCTCATCTTCATCAGACAGATTAATTTGGTGATTTGTAAGATTAAGTATTCCTTCAAATTATTTCACCTTATTAGAGACAATCTATCTGTGAAAGGACTGGATAAAAAATTTGTGCTGACCTAAAATTGAGATTAAAAAAATCAGGTTTCTAGAAGAAAAACTCACTGTTTTGAGTAAGCATTCCTGAAATGTAACTTGAAAAGGACATTAGCATTTTTATTACCTAGGAGTTGCAAATTTAAAAAAAAAAAAAAAAAAAAAAAAAAAAACAAACCAAACCAAAACCAGAAACCAAACCCAACCGAAACACAAAACTCAACTGTTCCAGCATAAACCTGGAAAGGTTTATCTTGAAAGTATATCTGAAAACAGGAAAACAAAGATGCATCATGAATTTTAAAATTAGCACCTTAATCTAAGATGATTCATGCTACTTCTCTGACAAAAACTGTCCTATAGCACTGACTGGCCCCTGTCACCCCTCCTTGAGGACCTGACTGGCCCTGAGCCCTGCCCTCCTCTTGCTGTGTGCCTCCCGGGGATCATTAGCTGCAGCTGGGAGCCTTCTCATCCCGTCTGCCTAGCCCCCGGGGGTTCTTCGTGGTGCCCTGAACATCCCCTGTCCTCCCCAGAACTGTCATGGGCAGCCTGAACCCTTGCACCCACCCCCAAGTTTCCCCTGCTGTGTCACATTCCCACTTTGGTGCCTTTATGTCCACTGGAGTATCCTCTGCGACACCTCCTCCAAAGCAAGCCTGGGGTTGTGAAACATGGGAGGTCACAGCTGGCTGGCAGGGAAGGCCAGGTGGCACCAATAAGCCTTGATGGCCCTGATGAGCCTCAGGTGGGTCCTCCCCACCCCCATGGACCTAGGAGCCCATTTCAGCTCAGCTGCAAAGGGGCTTTGGCCCTCGTCACGCTGAGCTGGTTCTTGCTGTTCCTTCAGAATGTAGGTTTCAGTTCATGGCTAAAGAACAACCAGAAGTGCTAAGTGTTTGGATTTTTTCCTGTTTGATAAACTTCCTGGTTTCAGTGTTCCTCAAGTTAGGCTGACTGTAGTGGAACTGATCCTGGTATCTCCAAAACCCTAAAGTTGATGTTTTTCTACAGACTGCTGGCAGCTATGCTGAAAGGCAAGTTAAACTTATCAGAAGCTGTTCCTGAAAGAGCAAGGCTGCTTAGGTGAAAACCTGTTTTGATCAAATATCTAGATCTATGGGTGTGTATCTGAGTTTTTTTCATTTGCATTGGCTATTCAGTGAAAAATGATAAACATGCACTGGTGTCTGTGAGATCCCTTGTATAATTGGTTATTTGATGTTTTCTATATTTTTCTTTGTTTGGTGTGGAGGAAAGGGGTGGAAAGCTTGTTCAGCAACTTGTGAACCTCGGTGTATTCTGATCCCATATACCCTTACCAAATATCCTGTGAGAACAATTTGTTATCTGGCCAGGTAATATAACAAGCTATTAAACCAGACTGTTAGCTACAGAATAGTTACAGATTGCTAACATTGCCAGGGGCATGCAGAACTTATATTTTCATGTTCAGAAAAGCAACAAAATTTTTGTTCTGTAGTGAAGAATTTCACTTAGATCTACCAAAAACTAGCAAGGAATTCTTTTCTAGTACCTATACAGTTCTTTTTCTTCTTTCTTTTTTTGTTTGAGTTTTCTAGTTCTCTCCTTCCAATGTGAAATCCTTTACATACTTGCCAAAATCGTATTATAAATATTGTATGCTAAATTTGACAGCAAACATACTTCAGAGAATAAATGGCAACAAAGCTGGCATGTAATGAAGATTCTTGTGACCTTACTGCTTTGTGAAAAAGGCTGTTTCATCTGGCCTAAGAATTGGGATAGTGAGGTCAGTGGACAAAGTGATTGTTCAATACTTACAGGTTAGATCTGTGCAATTAGCTGGAGGTCTTAGATGATTTTGCCCAAATACTTAGGCCTGTCAGAGGGTGGCAACTCCAAATATGATCATCTCTGGGTAGATTTTACCTTCTCAAGTAAAATTCACATAAATATGGTGTTGGATCATTGTATATGTCTCTTTGATCCTGGTTTTGTTCTAGGTACTACTCCTTTCTATTCTTGTTTCTGTTGTTAGTTATGAATTGAGAATCGTTATATTGCTAAAGGCATGTAATAAAATGTAGAAGAAAAGCTCTGCAATGTGTCTAGTCAATGTTTCTGCAGAATCTTGAGCCTTTGCGATCTTGTAGCTTTGTATCTCAGTTTTCATTAATGTTTTTGCACTTAATTAGGGCAAGAAGGGGCATGAAAATGGAAACATAGAGCAGGCTGATTATTCTTCTTTTCTCCCTTTATCTGTGGAGTTCTTTCTCCCAGATTCAGTGTTGCTCACAGTAAGAGAGGAAAGTGATTTCTCTCCTATATGAACCATAAATTTCCTTTTGACTAAAAATCTTCTTAAAGGTCCTACATTAATAGCATCTCTTCCTTTAACATTTCAATGTCATTAACTGCTTCTTTATTTGTCATGTTTTGACTACATTTTGGGTTTGAACTTGACTCGCTAATGTTCAAGTGTTCTGGTGTATATGGAGACTTTCCACAATAGTTTCCACTGCTTTTAGTACTTGGAGAGCTTAGAGATTTTTCCTTTAAAACTGACCTTCCCACATAGATTGTGAATACAGCTACAGGAAACTGTTCTCCGTTGCTTTACAGTTGCTGCTATACATATCTTCTTGGACGGAGCCTGTGATAAAGCAGACTGCACAAGCATCTGAAACATTAAATATTCACTATGTGCATAGTAAGCATTTGAGTTTGGGATTCTGTGGTTTCTTTTGGTGATCTATCCACACAAAGCCTTTCTCAATCTGCTGTATGTAAACAAACTGTTTTCTCTCTGAATTATTTGGACTATTTTAAAGTATACCCTGGAAACCTCATAATCAGTACATATATACGTTAAGGCTTTCTCTGTGATTTCTGACTGACGGTATGCATGGACACATGGCTTTTTTTCCAAAATGAACGTGTGTTTGCTTAAATCTAAACAGAATCAGATTTAGGAGTAAGATATTGGAAGAATGAGGTTTCCCTATCATTGAAGGATGTGAAAGTAATAAAATTTTCATTATCTTTTTTCTTTCATGGCATTCGCTACACCTAATTTACTGTCAAGGTTGCTGAAATGCAGAGATCATCTGGCTTTTATAAAGTTTTCCAGAAATATTTTTAGCTAAATGTTGGTGTAACCTTTGTGTGAAGGTTCCTCTGAAAATGGGAAGAGACAGCAAAACTATTTCTCTCTCTAGCTCTTGTTCCTAAAACTAAATCAGCTCTAAGAAAAGACCTAACTTTTTCCCAAGTCAGTTATCTGTGATTTATAGCTAAGGTGTAGCTTTTCTAAAGTAATTATATTTATTCATCACTTAGATTGTAGAAAGGTAAAATTTTTGCTGATCAAGGCAACCTCCTCTGAGTGCTTATTTCCAGGCACGTTTCTGTAGAGAGAAGGCAAGAAAGAAAGCTTTCTCTCCCTTCTCTCTCCTACGCTTCTTAAAAGTAGTGTTCTTTATGTGATTCATTAGTTATTTTCTGAAAGTAGTAAGAGTTGTTAAATTTTAGCCTTGGTCACTATGATGCCCAGTGCTGTCTCCTAAACGTACTTTGGTTGCATGGAATCATCCTGTTCAGTCCTGGTAGTGTGTTCACCCTCAGGTGGCATGAGGAAGTGCAGATGCTCTGTGTTTCTTCACCTGCCATCTATTGCAAATAATAGCGTTTGCCTCCTTACAGGAAAGAGAGAAACATGGGACATGTGGAGCAATCATAAACACTTTACAATATACTTACACACTGAACACAGAAAGTCTGTGCCTCTAGCTACAGTGTTGCTTTTTGCAATCTTACAGAATTGCTTATTTAGTGTTAAGAAGGCAATTCTTGCTGTAATTGTGTGAGTTGTCATGTGAAAATAATTACCATCAGTGTAAAATTTTAATTTGTTCATATTGCAGCTCCTTCCCAGGAAACTTTACTGTATGTCAGTTGTGGTATAGTAGGATGTTAAGCTACAGTTTGCACGCAGGAAAATGATGCAGAGAACAAGCATTATACCACCCACAGTTGTAATACCACATAATGAATGATATCTTTCTCATAGGGGTGAGGAGGAAAGAGACCAGTTGTTTAAAAGCACCAAATCCTGATTTCATTAAAACTACCATCATTCTTCCCTTTGACTTTGTTCATTCCAAGATCTGGATTGTGAACATTGGTAACTATTCAACTATAGAACAATAGCAAAATCATCTTCATAATTAAAAAAAAAAAAACCCAACCAAACAAAAACCCCAAATAAACAACACCCCCCCTAAACCAAAACAAAACAAAAAAAATCACCCAAAACCCCCTTCAGTAGTGTTCTCCCGTATTTATTCTGTTCCTCAATAGTATAAACATTTATCGCTTCCCCACCCAGATTCAGAGCTGAAAAAAATACGTATTCAAATGCTATGTTAATGGATCAATGATCTTGTAATTAAAGTTGGGCAGAAAACAGAACTACTTATCTCACTCCACAACCAAAGTGTAGGTATTAAAATTTGTATAGATACTGGCTTATCTCCTAAATGAAGGAAAATGTGGTATGCAGATTCTTTATGGCCTGTACAGGTGAACATCAAAGACCCTACCTAGTGAAAGGACTTGAACTTTAAAGGAACATAAATTTAAACAAATGCGCAGTTCCATGGGTTAAAAAAAGAGACCAAATACTTGCTTAAGGTAACAACCATGCCTGAATACATGTTGTAGTAAATTACTGTTCCGAATGCAAATGTCTCCTTCAAGAATCACTTAATGTCTTACTTCCCCCTCTGATTTTATTCCTTTGTTGTTATTTTTCTCTTACCAATTTTCAGTAGATCTAGCTGAGCTCTGCTACTTTGGAAGTAAAGGTAGATTAGCATCAGTTGAGAGAGCTTCAGAAGCAAATGCTGGAAGAATCCAATTCTGTGTGTCCCCTATATGCTTTGGAAAAACTATTATATTAAAGGTTGTAAGAAAGTAAAGAAAATTAGTGAAAGATTTGTAGGTTATTAGAATGTTTCCATTCTTCCCTGTGTTTAAAAACTTTGTTCTTTGTTTTCTTAATGTAGAAATGCCCTGATAGCGGCTATAAAATTTTCTTCTAATTCAAGATTGATACACAAGATGCAGTATCAGGTCTGTGGTATGAATTTACCAAACACAAAATATTTTATGTGAGAAAATTAATGAAAGATTTGTAGGTTATTAGAATTTTTAAACACAGGGAAGAATGGAAACACTTTGTTCTTTGTTTTCTTAATGTAGAAATGCCCTGATAGCGACTATAAAATTTTCTTCTAATTCAAGATTGATACACAAGATGCAGTATCAGGTCTGTGGTATGAATTTACCAAACACAAAATATTTTATGTGAGTCAATGTTTCAAGAAACTTTGTATTTTCCTGTTGTACAACTGTTAGGTTGGGAGACCTCTTCTGAAACATTTCTGTTGTTCCCAAGGTTTCTAAGACTTGTCTAGTTTCTTAGGAAATTTAAACTTCTAAACATGAGCTTCCAGATTTTTTTTCTTTTGAATTTTTCAAAATAATTTTGCTGGTCACTTCAAAGTAATCTTTCCTTTATCTGGATGTTTGGGTTTTTTTCCTGTAATGTTATGATTCTTTTTAATAATTTTTTCCTCCAAAATATTAATCTTCTTGAGAATAGAAATTATTACTTTCCAGACAACACAAATACAGTGCCTCTGGTGTAATGTTATGTATTTTCTAATAGTCATAAGCAGTTATGAAAAGTTTGGACTTGTTTTGGTTTGCGGGGTTTTTTAATTGTTCTTTAATGTTGCCAAGCTTATAAAACTTATTACTTGCAGTTACAATATTTTGTGTAGTGTTGTGAGGTGAAGAAGATAGTTACTGCTATAGGTATATTATTGGTATATTATTGAAAATGCTTTCTCTTGTAAAACTGAAGATTTATTAAACAGGTGTACTGGTTTGTATGGAGTAAAAACTAGATGGAATCTTTCAGTGAAAAGTAAATTCCAGCCCATTAAAAGAATGAGATTCTATTTTGTGCAGTTCAGAGACTGATGATGAAATTGTTATGGAGGGGAAAAAAAAGCATTAATGTTGAATCATTTGGAATAATTCAGCATAATAGAAAGTATATTTGCTGTAGAATATTTGTAAATTGAATTTTGCTGTAGAAAACATGTAAAAATATTATTTGATGATAGTAAATTTGATTTTCAGAAAGTTTGGCAAAGATTAATTTCTAGTATGAAATTATCTTTGCAGTTGTGAGGTTGAAGACTGTTTATAACTTTGCTTACAGGCAAAAGTATGTGGCTATTCCATGTATATGTGGAATACATGTTTGGAAATACATTATATTTATCCCTTTTAAGCAATACAGTGGTTTTGTTTTACCATAAAATTCAGAAATGTTAATGGTACTGACATGACAACTTATGTCCTATTTGTGATAGGATTTAATTTAGGGGAGTTTTCTTTATCACTCTATTGCTTGTTTTAATCTTTGCTGATTATTCTTTTTGTACAAAGATTAGCTAAATTGGAAACTCCGGTTTAAGAGAAACACAAGAATTCAGGGCATCAAATGCATACTGGTTATTAGAATTATTCCAGAGAACTAAGGTGAGATGAGCAAAATATGCCTGCTTTGTCTGAAATTTCATGGCAGGCTAGTCAACAGATCAGTTTTAACATAAAATTACAGTAATATTGTGAGGTGAATAATTCAGAAGCAGATCTGGAAGGTTCATTGGCTGAAAAAGTGTGTTAACTGTCAGTTAAGTTTTAGACCCCTTTCTATTTAGATGAGTAAAAAGAGCAAAGCAGAGGAAAAGTGTTTTTTTTTTTTAATTATTAAATAAATTATTTTGGCTAATATAATTTTTACATCATATGAAGAGTTGAATAAATGAACTTGAGCTCAAATGCTTGAGAAAATGGATGTAAAAGGTAATTGTGATCTCAGAAAAATGAAAGTTCTGTTTTGAATATTTTTTGTGCATATTTATTATTTTTGTTCTGGGGCAGTCTAGCAGTGCATCTAGTTCATCTATGCATCCCTCCTGCGACACAGTTAAATAATCTTTCTGATTAGCTATGTGTTCCTCACTTTCTGTTGACTTTTTTGCTTTACTGTTTAAGTGCCATAACTTTCTGATTGTCCATTTCCTTTGTGCAGATTTTTAATTTTCTAAATATATTCTAGGGGATAACTTTATACTTATGTTTGGACTAATTCTCCTTTCTGCCATAGGCTTTATGCATGAATTTCAGCAAATTGTTCCTTCATAGTTTGTCTTTCTTACAACTTCCTTTCATGCTATTAGTGTTTTTTGTGTGTTCTTCTGTGTATGTTACAATCTGTTAATCTGTGGTCAGTTCTGTGGCTCTCGTTACAGCTCCTTCATTTAACCAGTTCTTTTACGACATTCAAGACCATGTCAGAACAACTTTTCCTTCTGTGTACCTTCAACCTAGCTATCACTTACATAGTTTAAAATGCAAGGAAATTCTTTTTAGACATAATGCCTGGATACTGCTTGTTTCCAGTTTCTATGGCCGCAGTAACTGCCACCATGTTGAAACAGCCTGACTTCCCTCGCTAGCAACAGCTTTCTCCTGGTCAGCTGGTCAGTAATACCCTGAATTCTACATTTTAATTCTTATAGCTTAGGAATTTGTGGGTTACGATCTAGAATAGCTTTCTTCCTATTAGCAAGCTGTAACAGTAGACATATATTTAAGAACTGCAATTGATTTTTTTCTTCTTAGACTCTTAATTATTTGCATTGCTGAACTACATAATGAAAACCAGAACATTAATGCATTGTCTGTACGTGAACACTGCTTTTCATTAAGCTTTATGGAAATTTAATGCAATTTACAGGCTTTCACATCCAAATTTTAATGTTGACATTTTTCACTTTTATTTTGCATACTGTACTCCAAGTACCCAGAAAATGTAAAAGGCTAGAGATGGATTTCAAAAGGAAATGGAAAAGGCTGGTGGATCTATAAATGTTCATGTGCCACCAGGACCTCCTTTGCTGTCAGCAGTGTTTGTTCCTGTTTAGAATGATGACATCGTGACCTTAGGTGGAGACACATTTTCGCAATGAGAAAACCAAGCTGTTTAGAAATGTAAAACAGAATAATCACTGGAAGAGATGGAAAGTATCTACATGTGCATCTCTTGTCAATGGTGGATTTTTTTCTACTACAGTTACAGAAACTGTACACAACATATGCCCATAACTCCTGTAAAGCTCTCTCAAATCTCCAATTGCAAATAGTTTGTTTCCAAGACTCTCTTCTTTCATCACTATTACCTGTTATTTTCTCTATTCAAGGTGTAAAAACCCTGCAGGATGTTGAGAACACAAGTCTAATGCAATTTGCTTCCATTGTTTTAAATTTCACTTAAGAAAAACAACACAAACCAAAACTCATCACCCCACGTCTCCACCCTCTGCTTGCCCCTCCCCCCCCCCCCCAAAAAAAAAAAAGATGCAATTTTCTTTCAAAGGTCTTGCCATACTTCCTTGTACGGTGTTAAACTGTGAAAGATCATTTCACAGACTGTAGCAGTGGTTAAATTTTACAGTTCAAGATGTGACTGGGCAAATCCATATGAAGAAAAACTGAAAGAGAAATCTAAGCCAGAATTTGTTTGTAGAATGCAATGCTGGAGTAGCACGAATATATCTGTTCCTTCTCATTCTGCTCTTTCCGAAGTATCCATTGTTAAATATTGTAACAGATGGATCTCTGGCCTCACCCAGTGTGACTTTCCTGTGCTATATTATTGATTCATCCTACAGCCTTTTCACGTCCCTGCATCTAGTGGACCTGCAGCACTGCTTTGCTGCTTCCACTGACCTGTTCTCTGCATACATGTATATTTTAGTCACTTTTTCAAATATTAATCATAGAATGGTTTGGGTTGGAAGGGACCTTCAAAGATCATCTAGTCCAACCCACCTGCCATGGGCAGGGACATCTTTCACTAGACCACATTGCTCAAAGCCTCCTCCTTCAGTTCTGTTCATTACTTTAGGCTTCATTCTCTGGTGCAATTTTTTTGTCTCACTGAGAAGATACTAGATAAAAATTCAAAAGGAAAGAAAACTGTATTCTTTTTGCTCTGGAATGTTTTTCTGCATAATATTTACCACTAGCAACAATCTCTCCAAAAAGGTAGATGAGACCCTTGAGTGGAGGATATGATTAGTTATAAGCAATTGTCACAGATCTGATGAACTTTATTAGTTGATTCAACTTCTGAACCATTTCCCAATCTTTTGAGGCTTTTATCAAGCCACTGTCGTGTTTGGCCGAAAATTAGGAAGTCTTTTAAAAGATTCAGGGCTGAAAAGAGGAGAAGTCTTTCAAGATTAATATAATCCCACAGCTCTGTGCAGTTAAAACCAAATTCATGGAGTACATTTGGATGTTAGGATAGAGTTCCTGCAAGGGGATTCCTAATGTAGGTCTCAATGTAATGATATCCTACTTTTTGCTGTATTATTTTGGGGCAGTGCAGGACATACCTTTAAACACACCTGCAGTATAAACAGGCAGATAAATAAAGTGATGTGGGACACAGGGGAAAAGTAATTCAAATCTTTAAACTCAAATTAGTAAGCATGACTTCAGGTTTTTTTAGCTGCTGCAGGAAATAGATGTAGAATCTGAGTGTTTGTAGACTGTGTCTTCACAGGTATTTTAGCTTTTTCCTTATGAGTATTTAGAGCTTGCCACTTTGGGCACTTCCTAGAGGTCTGTACCAATAATTGAAGAGAGCAATAACTGCTGGTAGAGCTGGTGAGTAAATGGTGGGGAAAGGTGGGGGACTGATCACACGTTGCCACAGCAGCAAAGCAATCGCTTAGAGAACTGTCCTGTCTTGCTAGAGTATTATGGTGGCAAGGATGTACGTAAGCATTTGTAGAACAGCCTCAGATAGAAAACCCTATTTTTTTTTTGTTGTTTTATTTTGTTTTTCAGAAAGGAAAACCGTGATTTTGATGGTTAATAGAGTGTTGTTAGGATGAAATTCTTTTGCAGCTTCCTTTCCGAGGCTGCATAACTTTTTGACCCTTTCTGTTTATGCACCAGACTATTATGTAGAAACTTTCATAAGAGTTAACATACTATTTAGAGTTAGTGCTTCCTTCTTACGGGATGTGTGAGATAAAACAAATGAGGGGCACGAGCATCATTTGTATGATTACATTTTAGTGCAAACTAAAGCTATAAACTACACTGGTCAACTGCAATTTTTTTTTATGACCAAGTAACTATAATTGGGGTTGTTTTTAATTATCATCATTAACGTGATAAGACTGAGAGAAAAGCTTTGCTCCTTTAAAGCTGATCTAAAAAAAAAAAAAAAAAATCTCTGTTACAGACAACATGTATTGCTCAGAGTAAATTATCTGTATGAGCATATATGGACAAAATGAGAATCACATCACTAATTTTTTTAAAAATCTGTTGGAAATAAACTAATTCTAGTGCTTCTAGACCATTTAGAATTTTCATTGCATTTCATTTTTTGGTATACTTCCCCTTTCAGACTTCGTTTATAGATGTCAGGATGAAAACAAAAAGGGAGGCTTATGTCAAGATTTTTTCCTTTAAGTCAGACCAAGAAATCTCTTAGGTCCTGTTCTTCTCAAGATGCAAGACCTTTTCTACAGAAAATTTGAATTAAGGATCTGATGTGTTGTATGCTGTTTATATGACTAGAGCATCCAGACTAAATTCACCAATGAATCAAAAAGTTATAAGGAACACGAAACTGTCTGATATACATTTTATTTCTTCCTGTGTGGCTTGAGGCCAGTACTAACACTTAATTGGAAAACTTGCAAGATTTTTCACACCAGATCATTCTTGTTATCTGCAGATCAGAAATACGGTAATGTATCAAAAGCAATAAGAATGCGCCAAGATATTTCAAGATAGTTCATGCTGCTGCTTTAGCAGTGGAAGTCTTCTGACAGTAGTCAAGCTAAGCAAGTAGCATGGACTCAGTACATGAGGATATATGTGGATTTGCTAGAATTCATAACAATCACATAAACAGATGAAGTAACTGAGTACTTCAAAAATTCTGGTGTGGGTTTAATGGTGGTACATCCTTATATACAAAAACATTCAAGTATACAAATGTGTTAAACTTGCTCACGCTACCTAAAATTGTCGCTGATGTCTATGTGACTTTTGAGGTGAAAACCAGGAATTTCTTAGCAATATAGAGCAACAGAAGTAGTGTTGAGGGTAGAAAATGAAAGGCTGTATTTGAAAGTGGAGTGGAACAGGAGTAGGCAGGAAGCTGCTGACCTGCATTGGACTGGGCCACTGTTAGCACCAGCATGGGGCCTCTGGTTTCACCATTCTTGGAAAAGATTGTGCTTGCAGCATGCTCTTACCCACTGACAACACAGTGACATACTGGTTTGGTTCAGGGAGAAGGTAA
>NW_010128080.1:0-8408 GCF_000699245.1 Pterocles gutturalis
AATGCCACTTGTCACTGGTCTCCAGTTGGTCATTGAGCCATTGACCACAACACCTTGAGTGCAGCCATCTAGCCAATTCCTTATATGCACATGTGGTGCATCCATCAAATCCATGTCTCTCCAAGTTAGAGACAAGGATGTCATGTGGGACAGTGTCAAAGGCTTTGCACAAGTCCAGGCAGATGCTGTGGCTTGCTCCTCCCTTATCCACCAATGCTGTAACCCTGTTGTAGAAGGCCACCAAATTTGTCAGGCACAACTTGCCCTTAGTGAAGCACTCAACAACTTGCCCTTAGCGAAGCCCTCAGTGAAGCCAGTATCTATGGTTATTCTCTAGTATTACTTTAAAAAAATGGGCTTTTTCCTTATTACACCCACATAATTGTGAACATAGATGTCTGCTGAGCACAACTGAGTTTTTAATAAAACTCAGTTTTTGATAATAATAGTTAGTCAATTTTCTTTATAAACTTCAGTAATTTGCCACTCTCCTTAGCCCATAAATCATAACAGTTAGTTTTCTCCTAGCAGCTTACAAAATTAACTCTTGTAATTATCTCTGCACAATTAGCACCAGCTGTCTACCTAATTCACAAAAAAATAGATTCTTTTTCTATTATATATATTTGAATATATCATATGTATTTGAATTTTCATTGACACATGTAGCTTTCACTATCCACACCAAATTCCAGTGTTTTAACCCAGTCCTTTTCTGCTCATTCCAGTTCCCTTCAGTGTTTGCACACACCTGCTGGTTAGAAGAATTAATAAATAAGCAGTCTGTTCTCCCTAATGTATAAATTATTAGCTAGGATGTTAAAAAACTCCAGTGACACTCCTACCTTTTTGGATGCAAAGTACATCGATAACTCAGGCAACACTGATTAGAGCCAGTATACTTTCATCCCATCTAGCTTGAGGTCAGCTAGCCGCTCTGATTCATGCTTCCGCTGCCAAATACAAATTCCTGCACAAATTTGCATATTTCTATTCTGTCTACATGATGTACCTTTAGGATGTAATTTAGAGATAGCAACAGCGTTACTGTTAATTTATATTCTTCTTATCAGTGTTCACACCATGGGAAGAGGCTTATATTCTAACCAACATGAATGAATATTACATAAGGAACTTTTAAAGTTCTTCAAGTGTTTTAAAGTTCTTCAGCAAGTGTTAATTCTCTGTGGAATTTACTACTACTTATTCTGTTAACAAGAAGAAGAAAAAAAATACAATAAAAAAAAAAAACCCATGATGCTTATTTTCCTCCTACAAATCTTCCTGAAAAAATACCTTTCATACAACAGGCATACAAACCTGCAAGATGTTTCCACTGACTCTCCCAGAACTGAAACAAAACTCAATATAATTTAAACTAATAAAACATCTCCCCGAATGTATTTTTCCTCTAGTTTGGAATAAATTAGAAGCAAAAATTTTTAAATTCTCCTTTTGTGACAAAGTTCTACTGTTAACTCTGGTGCTATTTAGAAGGCCAATATGCATTCTAGCTTCTTTTCTTATAGCTCCATCATATAAGGAGTTACCTGGTAGCCAGGAAAAAGATATTATGTTCACATTCCACTCCTGAAAGATAGAATATTTATATTGCTTAAGTTTCCTATGGATTCACTTGCTCATGTATGTGACTTGAGCTTCAGCACACCACCCAGACAACTTGCCTCGACTATGACTCCAGGAAAAGCCCTAAAGATGCAGAAGCTTCTACTACAGAAATTGCCATGGCTCATTCAACCTCCATGCAAAGCCTGACACGAAGAATACCAAAGAGTGCCATTTATGGTGGTGCTGCACTGTGGTGAGGACACTTGTCAACTGGTAACAGCACTGGGACCAAGGCCATCTCATGGAACTGGTGTTACAAACAGCAACATTAATTCCAAGATACCCTCTCTGTCTCTGTGTTGTTGGGATTGCAAAACCTCTCTCATAAAAACTAGATAATCCCGTTCCTGAATACAGGTTTCTAGTATCTTGTTAGGAATGTTGATAATTCCAGCTTTTGCCAAGCTAGAAGAGCTTAAGTGTTTAATTGGACTGATTACATGATGGGTTACTATGGCTTTTGAGAAAACAGTCTTCAGCAAAACCATTAGCTTAATCTTAGTCCTAAATATTGGTAAGTGGATCCTCAAAATCTCAAAAAGCAAGACAAGTAAATTGCACACATCTGTTATTGAATCAGAACCAAGTGCAAGCCTATTTTGTACTCATCTCTAAGTACCAAATCATTCGAAAGCTGTACGACAAAAAATACCAAAAATCTACTGATCGTCAAAGTATCTCACACTTAGCTAACAGACTTTATTTCTCCCAGGTCTTCAGTAGAATAGACAATAAATTCAACGGGTGTCTGACTCACTCAAGGGAGATATTTCCTTTAACCACATGAGGGCACACCACACTAGAGTAATAGTAGAACACGTAACTTGTGAAATCCCCAGGTTTCGTGTACTTTGTACGTTATTGTTGGATCTGTCTGAGACTTGTCACTATAAGGAGCACATACTTTATTAAGTGTCAGCTAAGAATTTCCCTTTATGCACCGTTTTCTTAACACTTCTTTTTGGTTTAAAAATCTGTTAACAAACTTAAAGGCAGCATTATTGAAGATTTAATTCTCAAAGGAACTCAACACAAAGCAGGCAACTGTTGTATTGGCTAGGAGAAAAGGAAAAAAAGAAAAAGGCCAAAGAGAGATGGCAATTTCCTTGGTAAGGTTGTACAGCTTTTTCTAACTAATTCTGGGGTTATTTATGTTGAGAGGGAAAGAAAAAAAGTTGCATATCCTACATTAATAGATACTGCATTGAAAATAGAAGCTTTAATATATTAACTTTGATTTTGTTTGTTTGGTTGGTTTTTTTTTTTACAATAACTAAGACATTACAAAAAAGGAAATAACATAGGAGGATTTAAATAATCCTTAACAGGACACTAAACTAAGATAACAGGTAAGTAGAAAGGCAGGTATGAGTATGTTTAAGTTTATCACAGGCAGTCTGATCTCCCCAGGCTTCCACTGGCCAAAGAGGAGAAGCGGGAGCTCCCAGGAGTGCCCCCCATTAGCTATTTACGGTGCCTCAAAGCCCAGCTTCCCTAGGGTAATGTCATTGTTCGTGAACTCTCCTAAACAGCATTTTAAACAATTTTATACAAAAACCTAAGGAAAAAGATTCCCAGGAGTTTCAGTTTCAGTTAATGTAAAGTACCAGAAGTGAAGGAAGGAAAATACTTCAGACATATGCAGTGTGTTAGCATTCTAGTTTCTCTCTAACAAGTAATGTATCTTTTTTTAATGAAAAACTTTCCCATAAAGAACAGCAGAAAACAGAAGCAAATGATCTTCCACTCCATTTACACAACAGATTACATCAAAATCTCCCCAGAAGGGATATTATTCAATTTTCTCGGAGTTCTATTTCCAATAGTATGAAGACTAATGACATTAACTTATTCTTGAAGACTTTTTTTTTAAGTAACATTAAAATTGTATGATCTGAGACAGCCCAGATGAGACTAGAATATTATACTATTTTTTTTTTCTTTCTCCTCCATTCTTTACCCTTAATCAACCAACAAGCACACATTCAGGTATCCAGACTGGAGAAAGAACAATTTGAACTACAGATCTTGAACAAAATAACATTTCTGATCATTAATTTTCAGATGCTGGCACATTTCACCTTCAGCCACCCATTTCATGGCAATGACAACCTCCAGAAGTGGTGCCTGTACACAGGCAGAAGGAAAAAACCTGTTTCAGTCTTTCCACTTTAGTTTGACAATTGATTCGGTTTTGAAATAATGTGAAATACAGCCTTGAAAGAATCACACAACAGCATCAATAGCCACACCACCACCACTCAATTGCAGTCATGCTAACATTACGAACAGTGAAGAAAACATTGTGAAGAGTGTAAATATAGAGCACCTATAAATTCTCACTGAAAAACACGGAAGAGAGTGTTCCCTGAATGGTGCTTTTTTAGGTTGCTTATTTTGCACATCTCACACACTGTATAAAATCCCCTTCGTCAACTTAAAATTCAGGAATCATGTTGTTAGATTTATCATCATAAGATAATTTTGGCTGGAAGGGATCTCTGGAGGTCTTTAGCTGAGGCCCTCATCAAAGCAGGGACAACTTTGATGTAAGGTAAGGAGTCACCCAGTATAGCAATGTCTTGTCTATTTGTGAGCCCCAAACAGGACTCAATACTGCAGATGTGGTCTTGCAACTACTGATTAGAGGGGAATCATAGAAAGGTTTGGGTTGGAAGGAACCTTTAAGGTCATCCAGTCCCACCCCCTGCCTCATCCAGCCTGGCCTTGAACCCCTCCAGGGATGGGGCATCCACAGCTTCTCTGGGCACCCTGGGCCACTGCCTCAACACCCGCACAGTGAAAACATGTATTCTTAAATTCTAATCTTTCAGCTTTCTACCCTCTTTCAGCTTAAAACCATCCCATATTGTCCTATCCCTACACCCCCTGATCAAGAATACCTGGAAATTTATTGTGGGTGCTTTTCACCCCGTTGCCTAAGCCAATGACAAGACATAAAACAATATCAGCTTGACATCAACCCTGTAGACTGCCCCTGGCAACTGTTGGCCATCAGTCTTTAACCACTATTCTTGAAGGCCAGAAGTCCAACCAGTTTCTGACCAGCTTTTTAGCCCACCTATCCCCTATACATTGTACAGAGGGTGAGACGGCAAACCTGCATTTCATCTACAGTCAAGAACCATTCCCTTGACAGAGCACTCAATTTCTTTCTATTATGCACCTTTTGCACAGCGATACAGGAAGGAAATATATCCTAAAAACCAGAAGAAAAATACAATTGCATTATTATAAACAACTTGTGTGAGTTTGTTGAAAGGTTGCTTTGTTTCTTTTTGTTGTGGGTTTTTTTTTTTTTTTATACCAACTGACAGAACTTTCAACTTATTATTATTCAACTAAAATGGAATTCAAAGCTGATAGTCAAATACACGGTCTATCTGCCACCAGAGAACAACTACCTCATCCCTTTGGGCTGGAGGGGGATATTACTCTCCAGTAGAGCATATTCTACGCATTAGAAGGGTGATGTGCCATGCTGGCACACAAACATTTAATTTAGTTTTAGAATTTCCTCACTGCAGACTTGCAAATTCAAGTAGCCTATTCCGAGAAAGAATCTGAGATATGGCAAAAGAGAACCTTTCCAGAAACCACCTTTGGTCAAACTATGAGTTTCTGGCTTTCTCCCAGGAATTTGCCAGGAACAGAAATAATCTCTGTATTCCTTCTGCTCATCTTGACTTTTTTTTTTTTTTTTGCCAGAAGAACAGAGAGCAGCATCATCATCCCACACAGATCTAACAGCTCCTCTGTCCCACACATTCCACAGATAGATCTCGTTGAGTAGACATCAACAATGTTCTCATTGTTTGTTTCAACAAAACCATGAGTAACACATCTAATTATCCCGCTGCATATGGTACCTAAGGCTCTCTAATCACCACAGCACTAGGCATTTGTCTGCCTACCTGATAACGGCATTTGGGTTTGTGTGTTTCCCCCAGTGGTACAGGGATCAGATATTTTTCCCCTCCTGCTGCCAATGAAGTCATCCTTCCTAACCCACCATGTCTTCCCTTTACCAGTATCAGGATCAATTTTCTGAAGGGTAAAAACAGTAACAATAACTTTGGATTAAACTTAACCATATGGAGAAGGAAAGAACAAAATTACAATTCTGACGGAAAATAACCTCAACTGGCAGTGAAAGCCAATAAAAGTCTTGGAGATGTAAAAGAAAAGAGTCTGATATATTCCCAGCAGTAAGTGGCAACTGGCAGAACAGAACAGCAGACGCCAAAGAGAAGGTGTTATGTCTGAAACACAGAACATGACATTAAGTTGATTTTCCACACATTCCGGCACAAGCAACAAAGGCACAGAAAATAAGCATCCTATTAAGGAACAAATGTATTAATTAACATGAAAGTACATGGACTTGAGGCTTTAGCTATAAGTTATTTAGCTTGGATGTCATCCTTAACAATGTAAAATCCCTTATTAAAACTTTACACTAATTATCTCAGTAGGCTATTACAGCCAAAAACTAAAAAAAAGAAAAAAAAAAAAAATCTAGTCAGCTTCCTAACAAGCACCTCTTAACTATGTTATCTTTAATTATGAAAAGTAAAGCCTTTCAAAAATGCCAAAATTCTCCAACATCACTGTCACAGAAGAGAATGAAACTCTTCTGTAACATAACCTTCTCTTGCCGCTAACTATTGCTGAAGAAAACAACGGCAGGTCTTCGCAAACACTACTAGACATGCTGAAAACCTCTCAACACAGTCTTTGAGGATGCAGTTTAATTTCTTTGTCTTCAGAGCAATGCATAGAGTCAGTGGAAGTTTGTACATCTCTAACAAGAAAAAAAAAAAAGAAAGGATTGACTCACAAAAGACGAAAAAATTGTAAATAAATATATCTGAATGTACAATATGGAAAGTTTCAGGCAGTTATCATCGGCAATGTATAACAGCTTGTAAAAATACTATCTGTAGTATAGCCTAGGAGACTCTAGAAATTGGGAACAGAAATATTAAGATTAGTATCTAGGAGTGGAAATGTTTGTTAAGCACCAAGGTGAAAGTAAAGCAAAGGGTTAAAAGAGCAATCATTTAGTCAAACTCAACATAAAAATTCTACTCTGCCACTTGAAAGATTGCACATCAGGCTAAGTACTACTCTGCTGCTTCAAGGAGATTATTTGTACTTGGGCTCGGTACTGTTTGTGTACTATTATCTTAGATACAATGAAATAATTAATTCTTTTTTTTCATTAATCATGTAAATTGATTAAAGTTACATTTACATATGAATGCATCTCCTGCACTGTTTCTAGGTAACTTCTCATTTTTGCTATTTGCTGTAAATTATACAAACATCCTTACGAAGAAAGGAACAAAACTAATTTTCCTTTTTTTTTTTTTTTTTTTTTTTAATGAAGCACACAGTTCTGAGTTGCTACAGAAAACATTCCCTTATAAATGTAAAGGGAATTACGTTTATAGAGTGTCATATATAAATTAACCGAGGTACGTTCTAGAAGGAACTAAGTCAGTCTTACAAATTATACTTGTTACCATTTCTTAAGTAAAGCACTTAGGATTAAAAATGCCTATTTTTAACTCTAAGGCCTTTGTTAAGTGAACTAGTTTTCTGCTAAATTTTAGGCCAGATAAATGTGATTCACCGTGTTGACAAACTGTCAGAAAGGTGGAAAGAGGTTTTCGAAGTACGTGTAGGCGTACGTGTGTGTACAGAAGTACACGCCTAACAAATGTTGTTGGGGCTTTTGGGTTTTTGTTTTATTTTTAATATCTGAAATGGAAGAAAAAAAATATGGAACACATACTGTGGATACCCTTTTGAAAAGTTTGATCAGTTCTACATTATACAGCGCCAGATACCTGTGTTCCTGTGAAAGCTAAATGCAGGCTGGGTCATTAGACTACATTTGACATAACTTTATTTGAATTCTGTTTCATCTTCTCTCAAATCATGACTCCCAAGGAAGAAGAAGGGGACTGCTCAGTGCATATATTTCAGCCAAATAAAAACTAGTAGCACTCTGAAACTCCAGAAATTATGAGATTCCTGAAATCTCTATGCTTTACCATGAAAACAAAGAACCCGCATTTCAATGCAAACTGCTTCAAGCCTGCTAAATTGTTGGTTTTTTTTTTTTCAGCTGGTTGCTTAGATTGTTTCTAAAGTAGGAAAACGCAATCTCCAGAAGCACCATCACTACCACCAAATTAATTTATGCTGAACTGTCGAGAGCCAATCCACAACTCCAAGAGCAACTTGGAAGAACAATCTCATTGCGCTCATCCCAGCAGATCCTCACACGGGTCTGCAACAGAGTGCCTATGTTCAGAAATATATTAAGAGAATTACTAAAGTTATTAATTTCTGAGGAAAGAGTAGGATAATTTCGTTTCAACAGTTAGTGAACAAGAAACTCTGTAAAGCTTGATGAACATCTTTATTAATAAACATCTCAACATCAGCAGTTAAGAAGGATGAGTTTAAAGAGAACAAACGCCTTTCTTAGAAATATTTATATTTAAGGAAGGGATTATACACATTGAATAGGCAGAAATGTTTTTTTTCAGGAGGATAAACGGATCAGGGTGTCACTGAAGAATAATTAGGAAGATTTGCACTTCCTGGGTGTCATCCTCTCTTATCTAACATTCCTCTGTGTATTCAAGGTTTGTTGTTATCGTTGGTTTTAATAATTTGAAACATTTTCATCCATGACTGTAAATACAAACAGTGTGGAAATTGATTAATTAAAATACAATCAG
>NW_010128080.1:8423-26284 GCF_000699245.1 Pterocles gutturalis
TTCTTGAGTAACAAAATCAGCCTAAGTTGATATCCTCCAGTATTAGACAGACAGAAACTGTTTCTATTAATACATTCAGATTTTAAGAAGAGCAGAAGCTGCTCAGTACTGGAATAGGCACTGGAATGTTTATTCTCCCCCAAAGGCTTGTTTGGGAATTCAAAACTCACAGAAAGTTTTGGGTTGGTTTTTTGGGGGTTTTTTTGGTTTTTGTTTTTTTTTTTTAATAATATTGACTACAAAGTAGATAAGTAAGACAGAATTAAATTACGTATAAAATAAAAATTGATGAGGCAGGATTTGCCTCTAAATCACAGACTCTGGTTTTTTTTTTTTTTTTTTTACAAGCATAATTCACACACAGATCTTCAATATTTGCAGTACCTGGCACCAACAACCAAACTCAAAACCTAAATCTATGTAGGTTTCCTACATATGCAAATGCAGATGGAAATAAGGTGCTCAAGGCTTAAATATTCATTTTTATTTCATAAATGAAACTGAAGTCACAGAAAGGACATCAAGTCCGACAACCTTAGAAAATTACCATAGAAATTCACTTTACATTCACTAACTATTTCCGGCCAGAATATGAATACAAGTAATTAACTATTTCTGATATCTTTAATATAATCAGTTATGAACGGAAAATTAATCTTAATGTTTGCTTGTACAAGCAAAGAGATAGGCAAGATGTCACACCTATTAACTTTTAAGAATCAAAATCTTTCCCATTTAACTGCAGATGCTCTGAAGGATAGTTTCCCCCCTCTATTTCAATGTCTCTTAAAAAATCCGTAGCTTCAGCAGCAGCCTTGCCTTTTGTTTCAAACCACCCATTCCTAAGCATCTTTATGAACATTCCTTATGCTGAATTTAAAAGATAGATGTACAAAGAACTAATGAAACAGGAAAGTAGCATAGACTGAGTGAGGAAAAAGCTCTTACAATTATGAACAGGCACTTAGTTGTGAGTTTGTACAGCACATGACGCAATGGAGCTCTGCTCCCCAGCAGCACAGGCTAGAAGCTACTGAAGTCCAAAGACGTGACATTATTCATTACACATATGATGCTATAGCCTGAGCATTTGGTAATGAATCACGACTTTCCTTCGCTATGACTCGGGGGCACAGCTTGCACTCAAAGATAAAGTCCCCATTTAAAATCCCGTTGCCATAGGAAGAATGTCTGCTGATTTATCTCTGGCTGATAAATTTCCCGATTTTTAAGAAGGTATTCGGTCGCTTATTAGTCTCAGACTTGAGCACCGGCTGAGGGGGAAGCCAAAACTTCCCTACCAAGAATATCAGGCTCTTTAAGTGGTAGGGAATAATTTGGTACTTGAATAAGAAGCCTCAGTGCTGACCTGAAACTATGCAGTCCCTAAAAATAATAAAAATTAAAACCTACAGACACACACTCCAGAAGCACATTCCCTGGTTGTTTTTAATATGAAGAAATTAATCTCTCTTTCAAGAGACAGCAGAGAATCACAGAAAAAGACAAAACACCATGAAGACTCCCACAATATTTCGTTAAAATTTGCTTGCTCGCTATTTCTGATTATCAGTCTCCGAGTGAAGACAAACCTTGTGGTTGTTTATGCTTGACCTAGTCCTTGATCCTGATCCCAACACTTAATAAAAAATCTTACAGCTTTCTTAGAATAGTAGAATCTGTCAATCTTCTTCTTCTCAAAGAAAAACATCTTGAGAATTGAAACGAAAGGTTAAAAAAAGCACTGTGACCTTTCCTGATTTCTCTATGACAAAAACCTTAATATTCTGCCTCGTGTTTGTTCACATCCTTTTTTTATAGAATCATAGAATGGTTTCAGGAAATTGTGAAAGATTATGGCCATAATCTTTCACAAATCCCAGAATAATATAATTCAGTAATAGTAGTATTAAAATATAACAGCTAAATTCTCCTGACCCAAGACCTTATATGCAGAATATCTTGATCCTCAAAGGTCTCAATGTTTCCTTACTCTCTCTTGGGCCAGCAACAGAGATTTTTAACTCCAATGCTTCAGCCTTCAAATTTAGCAAAGGAGATGGGAAAGCCACCGGAGAATTCAAGAACAATTCTGGTGTTTGATATATGAATAAATGGAAAAGAAACAGAAGACACAGAATTAACAGAATACAATATTATGCTAATGAAATTAATCAAAATTAAAGCAGACCACGAAGAAGCATGGAGGACACTGGCTGCATTTAGTGTCAAAGTGGTAGATAAACATCATTACTGAAAATATAAAGGTATGCACAGTGAGGGAAAAAGAGGATATACACAAAGCTATCACTATTCAGAAGAGATCAAAGAGACGCTGTGAATGACTCTGTGCATGCCAAATTCTACTACTCGCTGATGGTCAAAAAGGCAAAGGCTTATCAGGAAAGAAATTCAGAAAGGAGAGGAAAAAAACTTGAATACTGTCCATTGCATGACTTCCTTGGAAATCTATTTCAATGTTTCACTAGACTTGCTATGAGAAAGCTTTTTCTGATATGTATCTGGAATCTTCCCCTTTGCAATTTAAGTCGATTATTCCTCATCCTGTCCACTAAAGGCATGGAGGAAAAAATTGTCCCATTCCCCATTCATGAGAGCTGCCACGTTCCACTTCAGTCTTCTTTTCTTAGAATAACAGCTCCAATTCATCCAGTCTTTTGTAGAATGTCATGTTTTCTAGACTTTAGATCTTTGTTATTGCTCTTATTTACACTCTTTGTAACTGCTCAAACCTTTCCTGAAGTGTGGTGCTTGAACTGGACATCATATTGCATCTTACTTGACCAGCACAGCCCTCCCAGGGCTGAAAAGCATGTGAAGATTATTTTTCAGAAAGGTGTATTTTTGTTCTACAGCTGAATTTAGCGCATGTCTGTTTAGTAAATCATGACACTCTTGACATGCTCAACTATTGTCCACCACCATTTCTTGCCCACTCTACTATGGCAGGTCACTGATGTGTATTCATGCAGTTAATTATACCTGGCCAAGTGCAGAGCTTACTAATTACCTGTACTGAATTTCATTCCATATTTTCAGATTATCATCTGCAATTTGACAAGGTTACGTTAACTCCTAATTCTGTCTACCAGCATGCTTAAAGTCCCAATTCTAGCTTCACGTTCCCTGCAAAGGCAGTAGGTGTCTCTCCATTCCATCATCTGAACCACTAGTTAAAATCACAGAATGGTTTGGGTTGGAAGGGACCTTCAAGACCATCCAGTTTCAACCCCCCTGCCATGGGCAGGGACACCTCCCACTAGCCCAGGTTGCCCAAAGCCTCATCCAGCCTGGCCTTGAACCCCTCCAGGGATGGGGCATCCACAGCTTCTCTGGGCACCCTGGGCCACTGCCTCACCCCCCGCACAGGAAAACATTTCTTCCCAATATCTCAGCTCAGTCTCCCCTCTCTCAGCTTCAAACCGTTCCCCTCGTCCTGTCCCTGCACCCCCTGACCCAGAGCCCCCCCAGCTCTCCTGTAGCCCCCTTTCAGCACTGGGAGGTGCTGGAAGGTCTCCCCGGAGCCTTCTCTTCTCCAGGCTGCACACCCCCAACTCTCTCAGCCTGTCCTCGCACGGGAGCTGCTCCAGGCCTCTGAAAATACCATTCGGCTGACTCACCTATATTGACAGTGAAACTTGGCAGCAAATCCAGTCTCATAGAAGTTTCATCTAAACCACAGCTTGCTCCTCAGAATGCCATTTCAGGTAGTATTAAAAGCCTTAACGAAGTCAAGATACATGGCACCAAATCCTCCTTACTTGGTCAAGTCTACTCTTGTTCCAGGAAGTAACTACAACCACCCATGCTTGCTGCATCTTTGTGCAAACTCAACAAAAAGTGTTGCTGAGTACTAGCTGAGATTCAAATCACTCCCTCAAAAAAGATGCAGTGGAACTGGAACAAAAACCTGAGGAAGAAGAACGACCAGAGAGAGCAAATCCTGCCTGCACTCAACCTTCATGCTATATTTTGCATTCTCCTCCTTCATCTCTTCCACCAAGTCTGAGGCCCAGGAACTCTTGGCTCTTGCCAATCTTTGGTTCAAGACAATAACCTCTACGCATTTACTGAGCCTTACAATCTCCCACAACTATCTGTTCTTGGACACCGGTGAAGACAGGAGACATAGCAAACCAGAGCTCGTCCTGACAGCCTCTACAAGCATCAAGTCTTATCAAAGCATCTGTCCTTGAGGGTATTTCTGCTGGTTTTTAACAGGACTTTGCCTCTGAAAGGGGCTGCCTGGACGTGGCAGCTATCTCACAGCACTGATAATGCCTCTGTCAGGGTGTTATAACGTTGGAGGGTTTGAAGGAAATTTCAATAGAACCAATTAAATTTTTTCCCACCTTAAAATTATGTCTTGGCTTCCAGAGTACTAAAAAAACATATGCAGTCCCACTTGAAAAATCTATTTAAAAATTGCCTAGCAACTGGGTCATTCAATTCCACTGATATGTTAACAAACGGTAATAAATCTGCCCAGGTCCAGTATTGAACTGGATAGTGACAAAAGCAAAGACGGGTCAGAGTAGCTGAAGGAGTAATGTAAAGCGTTACTCATCCGTGCAGTGGCAGGGTATGGCAAGAAAAAGCTCTTCTGCAGCATCATTTTTTAATTACCTTTTTGTTGTCTCTGTATAGTTATGGACATACCATATAATTTTTATTCTAATATCTAAAAAAACAGAATTTTAAACCTTTAATATTTCTTTTAGTAAAATTCTTTTTTTTTTTAAAAGGCTTTTTAGTGATAATACTCCTTCACAAGAAGAAGCACTTGCATTTACTCAGTCTTTTAATAACTTTATTTTATGTTTACTTGTAGGAATTAATTCCTAAAAGCACATGTGATGTAAAATAACTCTAGGCATACTTGCAGAATCTACCTGCTACAACTTTTACCAGAGTTAATTTTTTTAAAACATTATTTTATAGGCAATTTACAGTCACATGTTAACAACAAAATTAACGTAAAACTTTCAAATCTTGTCACACAACTATAAACATCATTAAAATCATATCACTTATATAGGTGTCTATTTATTTAGTACAGGTACAAAAATCACTCCAAGACAGCCTTATTGATTTCCACTGCTATGAGTGAAAAGGAATTGGATTTTTTTCTTTTTCTTTTTTTTTAACTAAAAAAAAAACCAACCCAAAACCTGGCACTTCTCACAAACCAAGAGATAAAAAGAAACAAGAGACTGAAAGTTACAATTCTTATCAGGAACACTTCTTATCAGGGACTTATCTCAAGGAAATACCTGTAGTCAGGATGGCACTTAAGTATACACTTAGCATTAAACAAGGACTTATAGTAGAACTAACAGGAGTTTCCATTGTTTTCATAAGTGAATACGAACGGACCAGCGCATGGCTTACAGTATATCCCAGAGTCATGCAACAGATTTATAAGAAACCTTGCTGTAATAAGAAAGATAGCTTCTTAGCCAAAATATTTCTAACAATACGAACTTGTAAGAACTAGAAAGTAGAGATTTGAATTACTCTCAGCTCATAAGCAAATTGGTAATGAGTATTAGACTTGAGACAATCTACTACTGATATTAACTTTTCAGGTATTTACAAATTTGCCTGAAATTATATCTCCCTGCTTGCTCCAGTTTCCCACGCTGGATGAACATATTATACTACGTTCTTGTGAAGAGGACCAAAAGCAATGGTTTTACCATTTCCAGACCAATATTACTCAAAACACATTATTCTGCCAATACCCTAAAGCAAGTTTTTTAAGGAGACCCAGTGTCCCCATCTCTTGCACTGAGGACATGCAATTTATGAAGGCGCAAGAGGGAGAAAAAAAAAATGTGGGGATGGCTGGTTTTGCTTTTACTGCCACTCTGGAAATTCTCCAAAACACAGCCAAGTGATCTCTGGACCTCTCTACTGGGGAAATCTCATAGTGAACAACAAACAGGGACAATTTAAAAGCTCACAGGACCCTTTCCCAATTTCTTAGTTTCTCATCCACAGTTTAATAATTTCACATTCCTATATCAGACTATCAACGAATCATTGCTTTAAGTAATGCAGATCCTAAACTAGTATCTTCTGTATGACTCAGTAATGCAATGTAATGCTGGCAAAGTATTCTGGTTTTGGATTAGCTGGTAAACCTTGGATGAAAAGAATATATTATCATTGTATCCTACAGCTGGGCAACCATTCCAGAACAAACCAAACACCCGTAACAGTCTATGGAACAAATACCAACGTCTGTCAGCAAATTTATTTCAAAGTTTATTAGTATAACATAACTGCAGCACCTCAAAACAGACCTCACAAAACAGCATGTTCTCTTTTGAGCTCCAAAAATTTCAAATTGCCTGTGGCATTCTCCAAGCATTTAGTTTTTTGTTAGTTCTTTTTCTTCTTTCAAGAAGTAAGAAGACTGCTCGTCTGTTTCATCTAGTAATTTTTTTTCATCCATTTAGGAAGCAAGGCAAAAGCAGGTCCAAGTTTCATTATAACTGGATGATGGTAATCTTTTATACACGTCTTGTAAGACACTCAAAGACGACATCGTTATCATACCAGAATTTACCTTGGGAGGATGAGTCTTAAAGCAGTTTCTTTGTTTTGGATGAAGTACTCAGAATAACTCAGACAAGCCTGTTGTGTGAGCACCTGTTCTATGAGCATTTTAGTCTCTAATGTGTTGGGGTTTTTTTCCCAGCTCCCCTTCACTTGTTTCCCAGTACACCCAACCCACATCCCTCCAGCTGCAGATGGGCTGACTGGCTCGCTACTGCTTGTATGGGAACTGATCAGCTGGGTTATGTTTCCCTGCGTGGAATGACTTGAAAATATAAAGTGTATGTTAAATGAATAAATAGGATATGGCAAACAAAACCTGATAAATAATGAACTATCATATGCAATTCATCTATAAGTACAAACAACTTTAGAAGCCAAAATGTGCTGGGGAACACAATAAAATAAAAAAAAAAAATCTTACATAGAGAAAAAAATATACATTTTACAAATTTATTTAGGACCAGAAATAAACAATTTGATGAAGTAAAAATTATCTCTTTTTTTTTCCTTTTTTTGTTTGTTCGTGTTTTTTTGTTTGTTTGAAGGGGGATGATGATGACAGACAACCTCTAAAAGGCTTCCTATACAAGGAAAAATATTTGAGTAATGTGTGACTCTTGCCATAGAATAGAACATTCAGTGCCAAGGTGGTTAATCAGAATTGATCAACATGGTCAACAGAACACATTGACTTGATCAATATAGAATCACAGGATGGTTTGGGTTGGAAGGGGCCTTCAGGATAATCCAGTTCCACCCCCCTGCCATGGGCAGGGACACCTCCCACTAGCCCAGGTTGCTCAAAGCCTCATCCAGCCTGGCCTTGAACCCCTCCAGGGATGGAGCATCTACAACTTCCCTGGGCAAGTAATGTAAAATTCTAGCATTTTTTCATATATGCATCTTTTACAAAGATAGAATCTTTACTAAACTCAAAATCTATTAAATCTAGATGTCTACTAAGTCACAGAAACATCTGAAATATATATAAAGTTCCTTAAGATGTGTCAAACAAGAATAAAACTCAGTAAAAAAGCATCTGATCATGTTATTTATATAAAGTTCTGCAGTATCTTGTATGAGATTTGCTAAATTAAGACCACAGCAGATAAATTCACAAGGACAAGCAACATCATAAAAATCTCATGAAAAGTAAAAATGAGTTATGCAGTGGTATAAAATGTAATTACAAATGTTAATAAAGGCTTTATGAATATCAAGTTGCCCACACACTCTCAGTGGACGAAAATGGAACTTAATGAATCCAGCATGAGGCACATTTTGATGAAACAATTAGCTTTTCAATAGTTCCACCCTACATAAATGGCAATGCAGGAACCCACCATCAGCTTCCCTGTTGGACTTTTGTGAAATTACATGTTGATTGCACATATTCATTTTCAGGCTAAAAAAGCTTCTTGCAGAGTGTTCAGATACTGCAGTGACAAATATCTCATCTAGAGAGTGCGCAGTGACAGTATCACACACCTATGTAGGAAACCATTTCACCTCAAGGTATATATCATATAAGCTTAGAGGAACCACTGACGAGGGAATCAACGAAGATAACGCTCTATGCTGTATTGGGCAGTGCGATAGAGAAAAGGGATATCATAAAAATTTATATATTATATATTATGTTCAAACACATATCTTTTTAATACGTGGCTTTTGAAGCCTCAGCTTTGTGATGGCCACATCAGCGAAAGACAGATGTTAGAAGAGCAGCTGACTCACCGCAACTGACTTGACTCATAAAGAGTATACATTACCTAAGTATTTGCCAGCAGTTCAATGGAAAAATTGTAATTAAATTTGCAGTTCAGACTGCCAAGTATACAGAACATTTGTAACATGACTGGCTTTCCAATGAATGAATGAGATTTCTTTAAACGAGACTTATGAAACTCAATATATCGCCAGCCGATGAATGCAGACCCAACAGCCTGTTAACTTAAAACAATTTGCTCTAAACCAGGAAATTTTAAACCAAAAAATGCAATGCTGCTGATTCCTGCCCTTTTCTGTAATAAAAACACACCAGCCCAAAAGCTATGTCAGAGCAAATAGTAAAGTACCAAGGAACCAGATGTTTCCATAGGAGCCTTAAGGAACTACTGACATACCTACTGTAAAAGCAAGGACCTACGAAGAGTTTGGCAGAGAAAAACACAGATCACCACAGAGCATGGCCTGAAGAAAGGCACAAGAATTTCTGGCTTAAAAGGAGAAGCATTTTTTTTCAATGCAATGATTTTAAAAGCATCTAAACTACCCAGATATTGTAACCAGGAAGAACAGGGAGGAAGAAAAAAAAGAGAAGAAATTATCACAGGACATAGATTGATGATGTAATAACTAAAAATTTTTCGCCAAGGGAAACATTTAAAGGAGTAGACAGAAAAGGTCTGGTCAAATGGGAGCAGTAAGACAATCCTGCACAAAATTACTACAGGAAGCCAAAAACTGAGATTTAACCTCTAAAACCATCACCTCCAAAGTTCTAAAACTGTTTCTCTTTACTAAATTTCCGCTCCATAAAGAGTGAGAGTTTAAATATTTTCAGTAGTTTTTCTTCCAGTCCAAAAGTATTTAATTACACTCTCTTGACAAGCAATTCATAAGTTTTATTGGTATTTTGGAACAGAACGATGCCTGGAGACAAAACCAAGCAATTGGCAAAAGCAAAAGACTGGAGAGGAGGCCAGAAGGACAAGGAGATGGCAGGACTACATTATAGAAACTTAAAGATCTTTTGGCTTCCCTGTCATGGCTTAACACTTGGTATCAAGTCCAGTGGAACTTCCAAGCTGTAGGTCAGCAGAAGCAGCATCAGATGATAATTTCAGGTCAAAGTTTTGTCCTTCGTAGCAGCTCTTCAGCTGTACTTGATTCTAACATTGGACACTGAAATACCATCTGTAAAACGACTTATCCTCTGCTATCAGAATACAGACTCCTGAGAAGCACCAAGGCTTTCTGCATTTTTTGCATTCTTAAAACATTTCAGCACATCAAATGCTTCTTCAGAATTGAGATTTAAGAAGAAAATACTACCCAAAAAATGAAAGGGTTTGATTTTTTTTCTAAGGATGCTCAAAAAACATGTTGTGGATATGACCACTGGTTGTTCTATTGGCCTGTTTTTATATCGTTTTATATTGGCTGAGTCCATAATCTCAATTGGATGTGACTGTAGTATGTACATACTAATAAGTCACTCAAAATTATGCAAGATTTTAGAGCAGAAATAAAAAGTAGAGCACCAGAGAGCAGTACCCCAGACAAAAATCTAAGTGCTGTAGTCATTGAAGTCCTCGACTGTAAGTATCAGAGGGACTGCAGTGATTTAGGAATTAATGGAGTAATAGATGAAGAACTACCTGTGAACAGCGCACTGGCATGTACCTTCTTCAGCTGATGATTTTTAGATGCACAAGGCCAAAATGGTCTTGACCAGCACTCTAGGGCCATGCCACTCAGAGAAACTTGCACTTTGATTCCTCACTGGAGTAGAGATCCCATTTCCAAAAGAGTGAGCATCAAATTATTGCCTACGGAACAGGACTTCTGTGGGCATCAGCTCACAAGATCATTGACAGGGACACGTGCAGATCCAATCGCAGCTCTCCTGTTACAATTGGTAGTGGCTTATAGCAATTTCCCCAGAGAGAAAAATGCCACTCTTGTTTCCCTTGCTTCCCAGACAACATGGAGGAAAGGTTGCAGACAGAAGAGCTCTGAAGGATGCGTCCTACTTCAAAGCAAATCAGCATTACAAGCATCCTTGTTAATGAATAAGGAAGCATCATATCATAGAATCATTAAGGCTGGAAATACCTCAAGGATCATCGAGTCCAAACAAACCCAACACCACCTAACTCACTAACCCATGTCCCTCAGCACCACATCTACACGTTTCTTGACCCCCTCCAGGGATGGTGACTCCACCACTGCCCTGGGCAGCCTGTTCAATGCCTGATCACTCTTTCAGCGAATAAATTTTTTCTAATATCTAGCCTAAACCTCCCCTGGTGCAACTTGAGGCCGTTTCCTCTTGTCCCATCACTTGTTCCTTTAGAGCAGAGCCCAGCACCCCCCTCACTGCACCCTCCTTTCAGGTAGTTGTAGAGAGTGATGAGGTCTCCTCTCAGCCTCCTCTTCTCCAGACTGAACCCCCCCAGCTCCCTCAGCCGCTCCTCATCAGCCCTATGCTCCAGACCCTTCCCCAGCTTCGTTGCTCTTCTCTGGACCTGCTCCAGCCCCTCAATGTCCTTCTTGTGGTGAGGGGCCCAAAACTGACCCCAGGATTCAAGGTGCAAACTAAGCATCTTAATTTATTCTGATGTAGTTGCTGAAATAATTGTTTTAGAATCTCTCTGCTGACAGAAGTGTGTGTAAAAATACACCGTTCTAACTATTTGGTTATACAGAAAACTCACACTGTTCATTACGAACTGATGCTCTGGACTTCCTTTCTCATTCCTATGAGAGATGTAAAATAAATGATCTATGGATGTTTAATGTCCTTGCTGGCTCATCCAGCCTGAAGGGCTATTGCTGGGTTTTAAAAACAAACAGTCACAAGTCAAAGGAAAGAAAGAAAAAACAAAACCAAACCATAACAAAACAAACCCATACAAAAACCACAACCAGAAAAGGCAAAATCCCTCACATTAATTGATTATACTGTCCTAAGTCGCAAGAGAAAATTGGAGGGCCAATCACTTGAAAAGAGAACAAAATTGTGTAACATGATTATACCAATTTTACTCTTGAACATTTTTAGTTCAATGAAAAAGGCTGAGAGGTGTGAATAACATATGCATTACTAAGCCCTCATTAAAGATGTATAAAATATTCTGCAGTGACTACTACACGGAGCTCAAAATTTCAGTCTTCAACTTCAAAGTGCTTAGTAACTTTTGTTCAGTAAAATTTAAACACCCGCAAAAGCTGTAAGATGATGACTGCAATAATAATTTCCTCTCTTGCAGTTGGTTTACTGCAAGAAGAAAGTCAATTTTTATAGACTAAAGACCCTAAAGACCAGCACAACTGCTGCAATTTTGTTAATGTCATAAAGTACCCTCCCTACCTTTTTCTTTAGCAAAACTCTCTCACTACTTTCTACATACTATTAAAAAAAAAAAAAAAAAAAAAAAAAAACCAAACTTATAAAGAGAAACACTCGGGACATGCCCTTTGAGAGAGAAAAAAATAGCTTTGAGCTGCATCAGCCCATTCTGTATATTATACTACTGGTATGTATCCATCAACAAAGTTGACAGCACTAATCATTCTTCAGTCATTCTGCCCAAAGAATTTATAATATTTGTGGAGCAGGGTATATTAACAAGAAAAATATGTGGCCTGCCATGCTAACAGCTATGAACACTTCAAAAATAGGTCTGGCCTTTTCACTTTCAACTAATGGTCCAAATTAACGATGGCTGAGGAATGATGAGAAAGTACATTTGACAAAGTGCTGAGGCTCCTAAAATTTACCTCGATTGAGAAGAGAAGACCAACTTTTCACTCTCTACGACATGGCACTACAGCTTTCTACCTGGCTTTACTGCAGGTGATGAACCCCAAAAAAACAGACAAACAAGCAGGAACATAGAGAAGTCCCTAACAAAGAGACCAAAAGCCTCTAGCAACAAGACACCACCATGATCTAAAAAAATAATGTTCCTAACTCCTTCTTACTTGTCCGAGCAAGCTGGAAAGGAAGCAGAAACTGCTGTCTCCAGCTACGTCTGCCATATGGGGAAGCAGACAGATGTAGCTCACAGCCTGGACTTGTTCTGTGTCCAAACACAAACACACACACAATTAAATTATCTTTCCTGAACTCCTGATACTCGCAATAATGAAATTAAAGATATGCTCTGGAGGAGAAGGCATGTCTGTAAAGTACCATTCATTTCTGGTCGTAAATAAACAATGTAACCCAGACACATCTTGAACAAACAAGCTAGAACACTGGTGAATTCAGAAACTCACAAATAAGGACAGCTATTGACAGTGAATTTATTCTTCACATAAGTGCCACATAAAGAAAAGCTTATTTTACAGGGCATGGACCACGTTATAAAATGAACTAACTGATCACAATCAGTACTACACCAAGAACACACCTGCATGTTTTCAGTTACTCTGACATGTACTTCAGTTATGTCAGACAGGAACTTCTCAAAGCCCATTCCCTTTTCTATAAAGCATAAAAAACAGTACCACAAACTTTTTTAATCCATCACATTCCCATAGTCAACAATATCCTATTTCACATATGTGAAAGCACCGAGTCTCTCAGTTTATAGAGAAATAAAAAATATAAATATTACAGGTTCATGGGAGCATTCAAAGATCTCTTACGTTGTGGAAGATACGAAGGAAGCAGATTGAAAGAATACAGACTGAGTAGAAGACAGGAAGAAAAAATATATATACATATATGTAGTGCCTCATGCTTTCATTTTCCTCAAGTTTTTTGAGCCAACAGCTTTTCCAGAAAAGTAAAAAACTATCTGGCAATTAAAGTAGTTCAAGCAGAGTAGTAAAAGCTTGATTGTTCTGCACTACAGAGTGCAGATATGTGTAATCTGCTGGGAAAAATTGAATAGGTTAATACATAACCCCTGGAAGCAACTCAATATTCAATAGCCATTCAGTACCCTGGATTCATTATCCTTCTATACGAATACTTTCTAATAAAAGAACTTACTATTAGCATAAGCAGACACAATACATTTTCATTACTATAAAGCAAAATGAAATTAATCAGGAAAATTAATTCCTATTGCAAAACTCATTCCTCCAAAATCCTTCTTTGAAAACTTCCAGTTTAACCATTTGTACAAGCAGAAAAGGTTTTAGAACAAGAAAGTGCACACGTCTAATATCATGATGCTCACAAGCATAGGGCTAGCTTGCAATTTCACAATGTGGAAGGTCAGTGTATTGTTGTACACCCTAAGGATCATGAACTGACCATGAAAGGTTGACTGACTCCCAATCGGATCATTGCTTTGAGAAAGGAACTAACGGAGACCTGGACTTGATGCAGCAAGTGCTCTCTAAAAAGTACAAGACCAGGTCTGTCAGGAAGACACACTCGAGGATTCATCGAGGCAGGTGATTTGGAAAAGGAGAGCAGACCGAGTGCAATCTGCAGAGTCACAACTGCAGTAACTTTTAGGAGGTGAGGAAATACTTTTTGTTTATCCACTTCCACATTAACAGTTTATTAAGCGAAAATTGAGCTGCATTTCTCGGTTTCAAAGAGGATGTATAATCAATTCCATCTATTTTCATCTTTAAAAATAATTTCTAAAGAAAAATACTCACATAAAATATCAGGGCCACTTTGTTAGGACTTTTTTTTTTCCATATACCCTTTTATTGACAAAGCTAGCTATCGGCCAAGAGTGAAAATTTGAGCAACTAGTCCCTTGCTCCACACTGACCCAACTACATAAGAATGAAAACTCTACTACTGACTTCATTTAGGACTTAAAAAAAGATTTATTCTAAAAAACCAATCGACAAAAAGGAACATTTCTACTCAGCAGAGCAATACTGATTGTGTATTCTTCAAAGGTCATCTGCACAATATGGAACACATCTGTGTCAAATACACGAAGGATACATATGCTTAATAACCCCATTATACAGTAGTAAAAGGTTTGAGAAGTCTCATCAAAGAGTACTGAATTACTACAGCAGTACATAGACATTTACCAAATAAGAGAGAGACTTAAATACATCAAGGGGAAAATATTAACCGTCCCATTAAAAGAGACAAGTAGAAGAGGACATTTCTTCACAATCAGAGCATCTGCTGCTCAGACACATAATATTCAAGAACACCAACCACTTATGAGGTTGTGGGAAGAGATACTAAAAATTAATTTACCAAACAGGAAACTAAATATGGTAATTTAGACCATGTGCTTAAGGCAAAACTTCAATACATTTCTAAATTCCTTTGGCTGAAAATAAATGTCTTGTTTAAAATACACCAAAAGCTGAGACTTCTCTACTCCCATGCTATCGTGTTTTATTAAAAATTCAAAGACCATTTAAAAAAAAAAAAAAAGTATTTGGATCCATTAAAAGGTGCACACCCAATGGAATCAATATTCCAAAGAAATTACCACAGAAAAGAAAAAAAAAAAATTCCACATATCCATGCCCTGAATTCCTTGAACTGCAAATAAATCAAACTTCAGAAACATATATTGAAGGGAAATGAAATAAAAATTACCATTGCTTTTCACAACATAGATCTATAATAATCAAGTTAATTAATACCTCAAAGCAAAATCTTGTAATTAGTGTATTCTTTTTGTAATCAGGCTTATTTTATAGCCTTTCTAACTTCTGTGGATTGATGACACACTGAAAATTAACGAAAAATAAGAAAGCGCATAAGATTTTTACATCATTCTCAAGAACGAAGCTAAGACGGATTACAGACTTTAATATCCAAACTGCTTCCAAAGTCATTAGAGGCATACTTATATAATCACATAGGCTGTGTACCTATTTCCTCTTTTTCCTGGCAATCTGACCTATGACAGAAAACAAGGAATCCTGCTCCTGCTTCCTCCCTGATGTAGACAGTGAGAAGTCCCATGACTGCAGTGTTTTGTTCTTCCAGTAATTCTTCACCCAGTTTTATAACTCCTGGTAGACCTAAAGCATGTCCTTCAAAAATATATCCAGTTTTTAATCAAATATCCTGGTAGCACTGAGTTGCCATCATTTTAGTAGCAATATTCTAGTTTGCACGTTATTTATAATTTACAGGTATTTATAATTTCAGTTTCCAGACAGAGAACTTTGTCAGCTTAAAAAAAAAAAGCAAAACAAACCACCTTCAATACAGGGAAACTTTTTACTCATACATAAATATATACCGGTTAAGATCATAGTAGCTCTTCACTTACTACAGCCTACTCCTGTAAGCACTTATTCCAAAATTCCTACCAAATATCAGTTTAACATTGGGACGTTTTAGTTTCCGGGTGTGAATCCCATCTTCAGTTCAGTTTAAATTAATTCTAGAATATTACTTACACCATCAGTGCTACCAGATATAGTCTTAAAATCTATACTGGCAGTTAATTTAAGACAATTTCTTTTTATTGATAAACCTGCATATAAATGAAATACATCCAAATGCCTTAGCCTGCCATTGGAAGACAAAACTCAAGTCATTCACATAATTCTTCTCTGATCTCCTTCAAATTTGTCAACACCTTTTTCTGTGCACAGGGAATCATTCCCATAATAATTTCATTAATGCATGTCATAACAATACCACTGCCTCACTAAATTTACTTTATACCCACCAGCTCATCCACTTAAGGAACATATTCTCTTTCGCTACTCTGAGCTCACATTCAGTTGGACATCACAACAATTATTTTGAAGCTGCTGCTTAACAAATGTCTCGCCCCGCTACAATGGACGGTTGAGAGAGGGTTTTTTTGCGATTCCCCAAAAAAGTGCACCAGCTAGGTGGAGTCAGACAATGACGAGAGGAACAATACAACACAGTTTTCTTTACCTCAGCAACTGTAAAAACATCATGAATCAACTTCTCCAAGTCAAGCACCAAACATCACTTATCAATTAAGCAAGCACCAAATAACGCTCAATCATTATTTGGAGGCAAAAATCAGACAGAAGTCAGTACGAAAGAGTTGAAAAGTAAGAAAGCTGGGCAGAAAGAGATAGAGAGATACACACAAACACAGAGACACAGAGAACATCACCAACCCCTCGTTCCAGCACATGTCTTCTCTTCGGGCAAAGGTCTTCATATCAGGCAGAAATTCCTTGCGTGGAGTGGTGATGGGCTGACGAGGAGTACAGTTCAGGCTGTACCTTTTATACGCTTCGGTTCGGTCCGGTCCAGTCCAGGACCACCCTCTGGGAAAGGGGCAGCATCCAGGTCTCCTTTGGGGTTGACCTTTAGGGGATGCAACAGCCCTGCCCCCAGGTTAGCTTCATGGGGGGTGCAGCTGGTTCTCCACCGGGGAGATGACTCCAGCCCTCAGCACCCATGCCTCACCTCAAAACATTAACAACTTGCTACTGTCCGTTCACAAAAGAACTTTTCTTCCAACATGCTCTGCCCAAGCTGTTTGTAGACATGGTGAAGCCTCTTCTTTAGAAATGTTCTTCCCATTGTTTGAAACATAAACATCATCATCCGGGAGGGGATGGGTAGGGGTCCAGGCCATGACTACAAACCATACCAACACCCTGCTCAGACAGTACCTGACTGAAATAATTTATTTTTAGTACATTTGAATCATATTTGGTGATATTAAAATATTTTTTTCAAGTTAACCTCCTGTTAAAGCACTCAATTAGAAAAATACCCTAGAGACTTAGAACTATTATAATAAGTTATTATTTTAGCAGTTATATCTGCTGCAGTAATTTTGAAGTCTTTTTTAACCACTAAAAATATGTCAAATACTTTTAGTAAGCATAAGTTTATGATACCAACAAGAATTTGCTTATCAGCCAAAATAAAATCCATTACTTCTTTTGTAACAAGGCCACCAGCTACTAACTATGTAATCATCTTTTAAAATATAAGCAATATACCTATCCTGCTTTAATTAGCATTTTTGACATAAAAGACTGTAATTTGCTAACACATCTGTTGACTGTGAGAATTTTTGGAAGTGACTTATAATTCATATGATATTCTGAAAAAACAAAAGATATAACTACTTTTCAAGCAAACAGAAAAGAATCAACTGAAAATGAAAAAAGCCAATTTTCCCTCAAAACTTTTAGATGTTCCCCTTCTAAAGCGATGACCCTGATTAAATCATCAGGATTGCTAAGAACCTGCTGAGTTGTATTTTTGAGGACAGAAAAAGGCTCAGCTCTGCTTCACTGCATCTGGCTATACATCTTCAAGGACACAAGTAGAAGAAAGATATTACAATAATTATTCGCATTAGTTTGATCTCCTTGCTTAGACTCTGGAAATCACAGGCAAGAACACCACTTTCTGAAAACTCTTCCATGAAAAAGTTGCCAGAAAATGGTACACAAGAAAAGAATACAGTTAGGAACACAACTAGACTTTCTCGCTGTTTATGTATTATATTTCTTTTCGGTTAAAAACTTAGTTCCATTACTATTAAACTCTAATCAGCCATGATGGGGAAAACTTTTCAGCAGTTCTCTCTCTGTGATGTTAAAACTCAGGTTCTTTGCAGAGACAACTGGCATTC
>NW_010128080.1:26315-42403 GCF_000699245.1 Pterocles gutturalis
AAGCAACGAGGTTTGGGGTTGGGGGGTTACATTAAATGTGTGCAGTGTCTACATAAACCTGGGTTTCTACATGGTGTATGTCTTGTCATTAGATACATATTTACTCCCTGTATCTCTTCTCTTGGTTTGGCTTTGACGAGAAGATTTCCGAAGCCTGGATCCAAAATAAGAGTCCATTTTCAGTAGTACAGAAGGATCTCAATTTGTGGGAAGAGATCAGCTCTGTAGGTGGGAAAGGGCACCAATCTTCTGCTCATATAATAGTCAAGGCCATGACACAACCCACACAACTGCAACAAGTCAGATCGTTTATTTATTCACTGTATTTGCAAAGACATCCAGCAAATTCCTTCTCAGAACTCATTATTGTCCTTGGATATATTCATGCCATACAGGGACAGAACAAACACGCTCATAAGGTTACTAATTCTAAGAATTAAGAGTCAAAGCAGTAAAAGCTTTTTTGTTTTTTGGGTTTTTTTTATGTTAAACTGTGATGCAATTGGTTTTATCCATACTACACAATGTCAAAAGTTTTTGGGGTTTTTTTATGTTAAACTGTGATGCAACTGGTTTTATCCATACTACACAATGTCAAAAAAACATTTTCTGGTAAATTTGAACCACTAATAATTTGCTAATGATGAACAAGATCAAAGAGTTTCTCAAATCTAGCATTTAATACTCTGCTGTGTAATTCTTTGTAAGTTCATTTTAGGCACAAGCTTTGACAGTCATCATTTACTTCACCCTTATGATAGTCTCAGCATAATGTGCATTTCCAGCTATGATAAACCACTAACAAATTTTCTCACCATCTCTCCATATTGGCTTGTGTGGCAGAAGAGAAGAGAAAGTAGCCATCGTGTTTCATTGCTCTGAGTTTAAGCACCATTATTCCACAAAAACAGAACACTGGAGTAACGGATGAGATCCAAAGCCCTCTGAGTCTTCATTCTCCCCCCAGCAAATGCTAACCTGCATATGCATAAACTCTGAAGTACAAACAAATATGCAAACACCTTTAAACAGTGAATAAAATCACTGGGAGGCATAGACTGACAAGGTCCAGACCTTACAGGACACCACATACTATAAATAGAATACAGGTTTCAAGCAAGGGAGAATAAAAACAGAAAAGACAAAATTTAGCCGGAGGTCCTCTTAGCCAGCACAAAAAGTCTCCATACTGAGAAGACCCCAACTAGAGTTTACAGATGTCACTGAATCTGATGGTAAAGAAAAAACAGTGGTGACAGGAATGCAGCAGATGTTTCTTGCAGAATCTTATGGATGAAAACAACACCCTGAAGTTAACACACCTGCTAGTTTTTAGCTTAGAAATTATTTTGAAGTGATACATAGGGTAATGTTGGAGAAAGTAAGTTGGATTCTGTTCCTATTCAACAAAATAACTTCATAAATAATGCTTCAAGTGAACTTTTAGTTAGAAAATAAAAATTCCAAATTAATTTTCTGATAGGATTTGGCTTCAACTCCCTGACACAAATGGCCATCACCTAATTAGCCCACACCAGAGGAGACTGATGTGCAGTCCAACCTCCTGCGCTCCGAGAAGTGCCACAGGCCTGGGAGCATTCTGATACAAACAGAGCTTAAGCAGAAGCTAAAGTTCACAATTGGGAATATAGTCCTGCTCAAGTTAAAAAAAAAAAAAAAAAAAGAAAAAATGACCTTATTGAACAACTGAATTGAGCTCAAAAGAAAAAAAAAAAAAACTTTATAATTAATTACTTTTCCGTTTGGTCTGTCTTGAAGATGACTTTAGCTGAAACCAGCTATTAAATAGAGAAGTTCTGTGCAAGTGGACAGGTGGAACGTGTATCAGGCATACAGTGCTCCATCACCAGTTACTCAACTTTTTTCAACATTGTTTGAAACTTGCATACACATTCACAAACCCTCCAAAAGGAAACCTGGAGAGCTGTGTTCAGATGTGGGGCCCCCAACATAAAAAAGACCTGGACCTGTTGGAGAGAGTCCAGAGGAGCCACGAAATTAATCAGAGGGCTGGAGCACCTCCCCTGTGAGGACAGGCTGAGAGAGTTGGGGTTGTTCAGCCTGGGGAAGAGAAGACTCCGGGGAGACCTAATAGCAGCCTTCCAGTGCTGAAAGGGGGCTACAGGAGAGATGGGGAGGCACTCTGTATCAGGGAGTGTAGTGTTAGGACAAGGTGTAACAGGTATAAGCTGCAAGAGGGGAGATGGAGCTGAGATATTGGGAAGAAATGTTTTCACTGTGCAGGTGATGAGGCAGTGGCCCAGGTTGCCCAGAGAAGCTGTGGATGCCCCATCCCTGGAGGGGTTCAAGGCCAGGCTGGATGAAGCTTTGGGCAACCTGGGCTAGTGGGAGGTGTCCCTGCCCATGGCAGGGGGTGGGACTGGATGGGCTTGAAGGTCCCTTCCAACCCAGACCATTCTGTGATTCTATGAAACCCCTGTGTGTACGTGCATAGGTGTGGTTCAGATGCAGCTCCTTGACAATAATAAATAATATATTTCTCATGGAGTTTATTTAGCACACTAAATTTAGGGTTCCAATGCAATAAGATCAAGGTTCATTAAAACTAGATAATATCTCATTAACTGGAATGGTTGGGAATATATTTATATTTCTCATAGCAACATAAAAACCAACCCATTTTCCAAATATACTGCACAAGGGATTAAATTAGGCACAAATTCTTTGAGAAGAAATAATGAATTATAACATCAGCCATAATTATTATGACTTTCTAAATAAATTGCACTAATTAAAACTATTTGGAATTTTATCTAATTTCTTGTTTATTTTACAGATATAGGTTACTTAATTTTACTGAGTGGTACTATATCTAAAAAAATGCAAAATCATTAATCAATGATTTTCATCTGTCATACTATTGTTTCATTCTAAGCTACTATAACGGGCATCTTAAATTTAGCGGGGAAAAAAACCCCAAAACATGCACTGCAATCCATAATTGTTTCTTCGGAGCAACCCCAGAAGGACAAAAATTGTTGTACTGAAGAAAAACGTAATCAGTCATGAAAAATCTGCAACAGGAACACTCACTAGTATCTGTGTTATTGTTACAATTCTGAAAAAATACATAATAGTCCAAAAAAATCCTAAAAAGCACAACTGCTGCATGGCTCTGGCTATAAAGGCACATTTCTAGAACAGCCACGCTGCTATTTAAAATACTTGGAGAAAACTACCAAAAAGAACCACACGTTGAAACTAGAATATTGAAATCTCATCAAAAGAGCAAAACTTGTCTTCAAAAATTATACACAACCCCTTCATCTTCTCATCCATGGGTTCACACCTGAAAATTTTTGTTGTTTTCCCCCCAATAAGATTTATTGAATTTTGCTGGTTTATGGTTAGTTGTTTTTTGGTTTTGTTTTGGTTGGGTTTTTTTTTCCTCTCTATAAGATACATATAGCTTGTAATCTTATTTGAATTTAATTATAATGCAAAACTACCAGAAAACAAAAAAACAAAAAAATCCCGAGTCCTTATGGGCAACCTCCACAAGTACTATCTTCCAGCTACGCATAAAATCTCGGGTAATGGCAGCTAAGCCTTTCCTAAAAATGCAATTCTTTTTTCTTATTAAAACCATCCACAGTCTGAAAAACAAAACTGCAATTCATTGTGGTTACTATACGTGAAGGTGAGATAAGAGGCAGTATTCCCTGAGGATATTTTTTAGTCATACCTTTCCTGATAAAAATTTCATAGAATTTAAAATTATAAGATTTATAGTAAAAGAGGTTAACTGTAACAAACTCTCAGAAAACAAAACTAGCAATAAATACAATTACTGTCTCCTTTCAGCTAATTCTGACAGTGAAGCCAGAGAAAAGAAACATAGTTCAGTTATCAAATTCAATATTGTTGAGAACAGAAATTCTAATAAACTTTTCAATCACACTTTTCTTACAAATTCTCAATAATAGAATGTGAGAAAAGACATGTGGCAGAGCATCTCTGTTACTCTTTAAAGATGACAACAAGCACTGGGAAAACAGGTACCCCAGCAAGCTCTGATCCTCTTACATCTCTGACAGCCAGAGAAAATTTTAATTAGTTTGCTAGTTCAGGACTTCCTAGAATAAATGAAATTCTGTCATTTCTTATGCTTTCTCTTGATCAGTTAATGGATTTTTTTTTTTTCTTTTGCCTCCAGCATAATGTCCCTGTCTTTGAGTTTCTTCTAAATCAATTCATAGGTTATCTGTATTTTCTCATCTGGAACACTAACGAGCTTGTCTAAAATTCAGTTTTAATGCACGATTCTCCTGGCTCACTGAAGTATTCTTTAACAAATCCACACTGCATTTCTGTCTTACTCACAAAAATTTCTGTAGAAAGCACTGGATGTGTCAACCATTGGAAAACCTGCCACTCATGTGCCTATATACATTGAGTTCAGAGCCTAATTCCCCCCCCCGACCCCCACCCCAAGCACATATACAGACACAAAAGCCTTGAATAGCATTTTCGGAGCCCAAAGATTATATACAACCATTTCTAGTTTTTCAAGCATTCTCCAAAATCCTATTGGATAACAAGAAGATATTCTAAATATTCAAGCGTGAATGTCAAAATAAAACAGTTTTGTCTTGGTGGTGGCTAGAAATCACAGAATCAGACAAATTTGGGCTGCATGGGACCTCAGGATGTCATCTACTCCAAACTCCTGGCCAAAGCTGGGCTGCCTGTAAGGTCAGATCAGGTTGCTTGGGAACTTGTGCAACACAGTTCTGTTGCATTTTGTGCCCATTAAATATCTCTCTTTTATCCAGTGACCTATTTGTAATGAATTATGGAAGAACTTCACATCTCTCTGATTTCTATGTTAAGCAGCTCTTACGAATCTACAGTGGACTTCAGAGTTCAAACTGAACAAGGATGAAATATTTATGGATTTATTTATTTGCCAAGATAAACTTTTCAAATAGAGTTTCTCTGTAGGAAGGCAAGTGCTTTGAAACTCTTTAAGGAGAAACAAATCTTTGCATGAGGAATGCGCACACGGTATCTTGTGAAGGTTGTCACTGCATGGGAAGATTGCAATCTAAGCCCAGAGGTAAATGAGATATTAATAATAAACTATTCTTGGCTTGACCAGACCATATATGCAATCATAAGCAAAAATAAGAAAAGCCTTCAAACTAGGATGATAGTTAACTTATCTGAGAAAATCAGAAAGAGCAGCTGAATAACTTAAGCTAAAAATGCAACCGATAAACACAATCTGAAGGTAACACATTTCTCATCACTTGCAGCTTTCATGATTATGTTTGTACAGCTCACAAAAGCATGCTTTAATCAAACATATTTTATTGGATCCAAAGTAGAGGAAAATAACTAAAGCTACTTATTTCTCTAATACAAGAAATTAAATTACATATTCAAAAAGTTCTTTTTAATATGTCCATACTGAAACCTACAAAATGAAGAAATCGGAATGGAAAAAATCATAAATTTTGAATAAAACAAAAGCCTGATATTTCTCTAACACCTCTCGACTGCACTTCATTTTCTCTAGACTTCTGGACACACTGCTGAAATAGAAATACATTGTTCCTCATCAAAATACAAAGATAAGGATCTTGGGCACCTTAGTTTCCATGACTGAAGAAATCCATGTCCTGTAGTTCAACTTGTAATTTCTTTATTTACTTTTGTTAAGGCATTATGAAACATAAATCTAGCTAAACCAAAAGTTAACCCAAGCAACTGGAGAAACTATGAAATTCCAATGGTCATTTCACTTCTTGGCTGATGTATTCTCTTTTCTAGGCAAGCTTTTGGAAAATAAAAAAAAAGTGAAAAAAAACAGGAGATTCACTCCCAGAAGACTCAGCAATTTGCTCTTTTCACAACAGATCGTGGTTCACAGCAGCTTCACTTTCTATGCCAACACCAGGATCAGAACAACAGAGAGCTCGTAACCTCATTTTCAGATGGTATCAAAATGAATTTGGGATTTTAGTCCGTCTTCCATATCAACAAGAAAATTATCAAGGTTTGTAATGAAAGTGAATTACCACTTTATCAACACCTATGTGAAATGAAACGTATATCTCTTTGCTTTTGAGACTTTAAAGTTGTGTACATTCTTAGAGACTTCCATGTCCAGGATAATTTGTAGAAAGATAACATATTTTTTTTTCAAAAACAAAGAAAGGAGAATAGGCATAATTTATTTGGAAAGTGACTAATTGTAAGGAGCACAGGAACCATACAGAGACACCATTTTGGGGTAATTAAAGAAGTTGCAAATTATAATTTAACTCTGTTTTATTCGGAAAACAAAACCATCAAGTCTGGTCTCATTCCTATCCAGCAGACCAGTCTCAAGATTCACAATGTCTACAAGAAAATTGTTAGTAACAGGTGGATGGACAGATGGGGTTAGCTGGCATTTTTAATGTAATGAGCATTCCTGGAAGAAAAATTACTTGTGCATCTATTTTAAATAATGGAGGTACCCATCTTTGAAGATTACTAGAATAAAATTATGTAACCAGCTTCCCATTATTAATGGCAACTCAGGGACAGAAAGGCACCAGATCACGGACTAAGCAAATTGCACTGATGGTGACAGAAGCTTGATGTCTGCTGCCATAATTTTCAGGACTGCACAGCTCCTGCCCCTGTCCATGTGCTCACAACACAGGTAAATAAGTAAAGACACAGAAATGTGATATGCACAGATATACAAAGATTTTCTCTGACAATAAAGAAACTGGTCTACCTGGTTAAATGCTGGATAACACTAATGTATACATTATACACATCACCTAGCATCACTTTCATCTTGTTCTTTTTTAGGCCACTGGACAAATGTTTTAGCTTCTATTAGCAAATTTTACTGAGTTGAAAACTAAGTGGTTGAATATACACTCTTAATTGATCACAGCATGAAATAAAACAGGTTTTAATAGTTTCTTTAATTTGGTTGGTTGGTTTTGTTTGCTTTTAATGTGAACCTGTCTTCCATTGTATAATAACAAACCAAGAGTATGTGCTCAGTCAGATCCCTGTCTTAAATTGACAGTTTCATAAATTTCTAAACTGCTTTTAAAAGACGAGCATAAGCAAATAGTTGTTGCTACTGTATTCCTACTCATACTTTATAAATTATTTAGAACAAGAACTTCTAAACATGTTTGAACAGAGCTTCCCACTAGAGATCACGAACAAAAAACTGTTGAAGCTTTTATTATCAAAGATTATTAAGATAATTACATAAAATGAGTAAATATATCATCGGACTACAGAAAGAAGGAAAACAAATCGAAGCTACTTGCCTGGGTAACGAGTGGCTCCAATAGCCTCTCCACTGTGAGGGTCCTGATTTCCAAACTTTTGGGGTCCCATTTCAAAATGATAGGTGATGTTGCAGAAGTCATACTCCCTAGAACAGACAAAATTACACAACATCGATAAAAGTTATTAATGTAATATCCAAATGCTGCAGATAATTTATTCAAAAAAAAAACTCTTCCTATCCACTTGTAAAATATTCTGCATAACCCTGCCACATCCACTGAGTGTTTAAGCATTTATATTCAGAATTTTTTTCTCTCCTATAGCCCTTAAGAATAGATACCCTACCATGCTGCACACATGTTGTACTGGTAGTGCGAGGAGTGAGGCAAAGAAAGTGCGAGAAATAATCCCGTAAACCCCAGGGTCAGAGAAAGAGAAGGGAGAGGAGGCGCACCAGGCGCCGGAGCAAAATTTCCCCTGCAGCCTGCGGAGAAGACCACGGTGAAGCCACTGTTTCCCTGCAGCCCATGGAGGACCACATCAGATCAACTATTACTGCAGGTCATGGACGCAATAGCACAGCAGATTGAAATAGCCATATCCCATGGAGAACGCACGCAGGAGCAGGGTTATCCTGCAAGACTGCGGCCCATGGAGAGGACCCACACTGGAGCAGGGGAAAAGTGTGAGGAAGGCGCGAAAAGCGTTATGAGCTGACCACAACCCCCATTCCCCTTCCCCCCTGTGCCACTCAGGGTGGAAGATGCAAAGAAGTAAAAGAGTCAGGAATGAAGGAGTGAAGTTGAGACACACAAAAAAGTGAGGATGCGGGAAGGTGTTTCAGATTTTTATCTTTTTTTTTTTTTTTTCCCTCATGATCCAACTTTATTTCATTTAACAACAAATTAAATTATTTTTTCCCCAAGTAAAGTCTGTTTTGCCCATGATGGTAACTTGTAAGTGATCTCCCTGTCTTTATCTCATGATAATAATTTATCATCTTTATCACCCATGAGGTTTTCATCCTATTTTCTCCCCCTGTCTTGTTTAGGAAGGGGAGTGAGAGAGCAGCTCAACAAGCCTCTCTTCAGCTTTTTGAGTGTAACCTCCCCCCAGTAGTCAGGATTTCTCAATTTTTCACCAAAAATGACAATACATATTTAAAATCAAAAAGGATTCTCCAGATCATCTTATGATTAAAAGCTTAAACAAGGCCTAAAACAGAGGTAACACCAAGTTGCTGTTATTTCATTTGCCATTTCAGGTTTTCATTAAATTTTCAAGACAGTTGACTTCATTTTTGAAATTCCAAATACAGACAAATCCAGCTGTCTGGTTGTAAGAGACATACAATGCACCTCATAGAGCTGGAAAGTGATGATATAAGTATTTGGTGATGAGCAATGCCACATGTAAACTAGCTTGTCCATTAAAAAAAAAAAAAAAAGAGAGAGAGACACAGAAAAACTTGATGAAAATATATTCATTTTAAATGATTCTGGTTTAAATATTTCCCTTTATTTTAAAATAAAAAAATAAAAGTCCCATATACCTAGAACAACATGGGAATTCTGTCAGGGAAAGACAATTCAATATCACATTGTACACTGCGTGAGATCCATATCAAGCTCTCTGTATATAACATCCTAAACATTTAAAATTGTTTTCTCCACAAAACTGTTTAACTGACAAGCTAATTTCAGTAATACAAGAAAAAAAAAAAATCAGTGAACAAAAATCAAAAGAAGTTCAGCTATTGTTGCTTGAATAACAATCCACTTCATAAAGCTTAACTCAATCAGGTACATATCCAGTACTCAACTACGTTATCTAGTATATACAAAATATGTTTTACTGCTTTATTCAGAAAAATGTCTTGATTAATTACTATCACTCAGAACTAACAGTAAGTCAGGTTAGTACATCTATGCAAAATTCACTCACAGTGTGCAAAAGATTTTCACTGTGTTATTAGCAGACAAGTTAAAACACTTGTTCAAAAAGAGAGGTGTATCAGAACTCCCTAATCAATGTATTCATAAATCATATAGAAAAACAGCCCTCAGTGTCCTCTCATTTGCAAACATTTGGTAGCACAATTATCTGATAATATCTAGTGTGTGCTAAAATTGCTATCATTCAGTTTCCACTCCTCTGCAAAAAATCATTAGGCTTCATGTTTTACGATGCTGAAATACGTGTGCGTAGTGACTAAAGAAAAGTGACAGTTCCTAGTTGCTGTAAAGGTGGTTAATGTGGGAGCTATTCTCATTTTTCCAACAGAAAATGTTCAATCATCTTTCAGAACCTGTTTGGTTTTTATATAAAGATGGTTGTTAGTCCAGTTGGCCTCTGTATTCAAAAAGCTTTAAGTAAACAATTATTCTAGTCAATCATTCATGAGTTATGATACTTTTAAATGTCAAATGCAGTTTCTTTATAATAAGCATGTTTTCCTCACTAACTATGAACATGCATACTCAGACACACACCTCTCATTGTACAAAAATACATTCAAAGCTGAAACACAGTCCAAAGCCCACAAAAGTAAACTAATTGCAGAGGGTGGCAATCATACAGGTGGCACAAAAGATAACCTGGGTGATTAGTTGTTCCAATCAGAATACTGCCATTGTTTCAACCTTTACTAAGAAATAGGAAAAATATCCTCCAAAATCCAATATGAAAGGGTAAGCAATGCTTTGAACCACAAAAAAGGTCCAAACAAGAAAAAGCCTCATTAAAAACCCATAAGAAAGTTTTTTATTTGCATTAAAATCTACCCCATAAAAGCAAATAAGTAAAATTTTAAGTCAAACAACATTTCTCCAGCTGCTGTCACAAAAGTAATTTCAAATGACAAAAGAGTAAAAGGTCTTTACTCAAGTGTAAATATACAAACAGATGGAATATTTCCTTCTTGCCATTTTTACAGCAATCTTCCTAGATGGAACAGGTGAACAGGAATTGCTCAGTCGGATAATGGAAAGAACGCTCACCATTTCCTACAGCTATTTGACCAAGTATCCCCCAAACCACGAGCTACAAGTACTTCCCTGAAAATATAAATTACTTAATTGCTTATATATGTCTTGGAGTTGTGCAATACCTGTGAGGAAGGTAACTCATGCAAGAAGAGGATAGAGGCATCCCATAACATTTTTCATATAAACATAAAAAACTTTTATGGGAGGTAGAAGAAAACAGTAGTAGCCATAAGTAAACGGTATTTCCTTTCCTATTGCCTTCTAGACTGGACTGATACCCTCTATTTTCTTAAGTAGCTTTTTTTTTTTTTTGGCTTTTTCCTGGAGTTTTCAACTTACTGTCATTTTTTAAATACTTGGCAACATACGTGGACAACAATCCATTCCTTCTTCAAAAGGTGAAGTTAGGTTTCTCATCTGAGTTCCAACCTCAGTAATTTAGAAACACGTACTGATTGTTTTTTGGGGTAAACCTCACTGAATTAAAATTCACATGGTGTTTTTTCTGATCGCAGAGTTAAGAAAACATTTTTAGCAGAAAGTTTCAGTGAAACACTCTCTGCTGTTCACAGATATTATCCACTGGCAACATGTGATTATTAAGTTTCACTCTGAAATTTCATATTATCAAATACAGGAAGCAAGTTAATAGCACTGTTAATAATACTTCTAAACAAGTATATGGATGATTACCATCCTAATCCTGAAACTAGCTCCACACTTTTTCAAGAACAGACCTAATGAATTTATTGCCTAACTGTACTTTTTCTTCCTTGCTCATTAGCCAAAATGTGTCTATCTCTTGTTTTAAGCTTTTCCTAAATACAGCAAAACAGAAAAGTCTCTACGCAGTCCAGTAATTATTGTTCAACGTTAACATTTTTTTAGGGACTCTGTCTTTAGAGCCTATCCGTAAAGAAAATAAGTATTTACTTTAGACAACAAGTCAATAGAGTGGATTCTTAGAGTCAAATTCCATGCCAGTGGAATTCTTCATTAACATAACAGTTGCCAAAAATCTAACCCCACAACCACCCTTATCACCAACCTTTTCACACAGCAGAATTTTACCTTTCGGAACCTTCTACAAAACAAAGACAAGTAATTTCACGTGCAGAATATTTATCACACTACAACGTATTGTTTTCCTCTACAATAGCCCCTCTTTCCTTGCAACTAACACGGATGCGCATCTCATTTCTATGCTGCAACTTTAAGAGTAAAAATATCATAACTCTACATGAGCAAAAGCAACACTTGCTGAAGCTAACTGATAAATTATTTTTTAGAAATATCACGAGCCTAGAACAGGCCTCCAGTCGTTAGTCCGGTTCACATCTGCAACGCAGAACACTGCAGACATGAAAGACAGATGCTAAACATTTCATACGGAATAAAGTAAAAACCCATTCTACCTGATTCATAGTGAATCCGTAGGATTCATCTGGTGGCATAACTAGATTGGCAATACTAGCAGCACAAGCCTGTAGTTCCAACAGTAGTTTTACTACTGGAAGGGAAAACATAATCTTCATTGGTGAGGAAGAAAGATATCCATCAAGGTAGAAAATCAGTAAGTTGAGAGCAGGCAAAAGGCAAAATAATAATAATTGAGTCCTCATTTCCAAATATTAAATTTATAATACCCCTAATACTTCAAGGATTTTATACATGGATTATTAAAATAAAGTTTCTTTACAAATGATTCTCCCAGATCAATTACCACCTTGGCTCACAGTCCCCATGTCCAGACCAACGGGGCACTTCCACACGCTTTAAACCCACCTGATCTTCCCCAGCTGAGAGGCCAGTTCAGCACTTTCTGTGTGTTTCTATCCTTTGCACTTGGTAACAGGGCTGTAAATTCCACCAAGAACATAACCTGGTTGAACACTAACTCATCCCACAGAAGAAAAATGAGTTTTCCATTCCCTACCTGACTTCAGAGCCACAGGAGTGACAGCACCAGCAAGAAGCAAAGCTCCGAGTACGGCAGCGGGGGTGAAGGGGAGGACAGGACTGCCTCTTCAGCACCAACATGGACACAAACTGGTGTAAGATGGTTGAGAAACTGAACGACAGACAGTCTGTGCTTTCTTGGTTTGCATCCTTCAACTGAGAACCGTGTCAAGCAAAACACCTCTACCCAGAGCCAGAAGAATACGGAATTCCTTACAGCGGGATGCACAGTTTCTTGAGACAGATACAGGAAAATTCTGACTTTATTTATGTGCTTCATTGGGAGCTAGAAATCTTAATACCTGAATGGTCACATCCTTGAGTGTGCCTACAGCACCAGATTAGAGATGCACAAGCTGGCTCTGAATTAACTCATACGGGTACAGGGTAGGCTGGAGCACAGGGCAAAGTAGCTCAAGCAGAAATATTAGCAATGAACACAGCCCTGGAAACCACCCTCAGACTGATCCGTCCGGCAGAGGACTGCAGTGATAGCTGGTGGTATACACATCTGCTGGGGGTATATATAGCCAGTACTTAAAGGGGGCTACAGGAAAGATGGGGAGGCACTCTTTATCGGGGGGGGTAGTGATAGGACGAGGGGGAACAGTTTTAAGCTAAAAGATAATAGATTTAGATTGGATAGTAGGAGGAAATTTTTCACTGTGAGGCTGGTGAGGCAGTGGCCCAGGGTGCCCAGAGAAGCTGTGGATGCCCCATCCCTGGAGGGGTTCAAGGCCAGGCTGGATGAGGCTTTGGGCAACCTGGGCTAGTGGGAGGTGTCCCTGCCCATGGCAGGGGGGGGGACTGGATGGGCTTGAAGGTCCCTTCCAACCCAAACCATTCTGTGATTCTATATATTGCTGAGATTTCTGTTACCTTCCATCTACCTGCAGTATCGAGCAATGCAGACCTGTGTTGTGATCTGACCTCAGCACTCTAAAGTGCTGTTGCAAGAGCTCTGATATTCTGGTTTCCAACACTGTTCTAAACCCATTTGCCCATTCTGTCTCTACTAATACAAGAACAGGAGTAGAGACAGGACACAGAAAAATGAGGGCGTAACAATTGCAAAAAAGGGAAATAAAGGGAAAAAACTAAGAGGATAAAGACTGACAACGAGGGGTAAAAGAGCAATGGAAAAAGGAATAGAGAACATCCCTTTCTACAGATAAAACCACCCATCATCAGTCAATGACAGCCCAGTACAGCCTCCAGCAGATAAGGCTGAAACAATCAGAGTTGACATGGGCAATTCCCATCACCTTGCTTAAAAAAAAAAAAAAAAAAAGAGAAAGAAGAAAAAAAAATGCAACAAGATGGTTTGGAGGAATATCTGTCTCCAGACATTTGAACAACAAGTTTTTGACGTATTTGTTTATTTTGTTTCATAAATGTGACTCTCCTCTCTTCTTTCCTCAAACTTAGGCAGAAAAAAAAAAAAAAAAAAGCCAAAAATAAACCTTTAGGCCCCACTCCCAAGCTTAACCACGCAGAGGATTTTTAATGTGAGCTTTTCTAAGCTCTCAACTTCCTTTTGGATTCACAGCCCTCTCCCCTTCTGCTAACCCTCCACCTCCACGGTGGGTTGAGATTCTACCCCGGCTTCAACAACACAAAATTCTTAAATGGAAGCAGCCCATTACACAAACTCAGACTTGCAGCCAATAAACCATTAAGTCAGGAGGAAAAAGGCCTTGGCAAGGGGAGGAGTGATGGTGACCATGCAGTGCCCTGACACAGAAACAGGAAAGCTATAAAAAGGACAGGGATGAGTCACTCACATTTTTCAGTCACATTAACCAGCTCAATATCGGAGACAACTACCTACACCAAGACCTGACTGAGCCGGGAGGGCAAATTGCCTTCAGAAATCGAAGAGGCCACGAAGAACTCGCAGCGAAGGTGCCAACTGCAGTGTAAGGGTCAGCTCAACAGAAAGGTTCCACCTACGCCGACCCGCACGGCCTGCTGCTGCTTCTGCTCAAACTAAAAACAGTGATAATATACCCCAAAATTGTGTGCCAAGCCTAGCTGTACGCGATGGCCAAATTGTTTTTATCTACTATATGGCTTCGAAATAGAATTCTAGTTTAAAGGCTCGTACATCTACAGCTACGGATTGACTCTCTGCTTGGGCTCTCACATCAGCGCTGCCCGAGATGGCCCCGAGCAATGTGTTACCATGATGTAGCAGTCGTTGTACAAACCCCCATCCCCTTCGGTCCAGCACACCCTTGAGCTGCATCCAGTCTCTAATGGGCCCATTTCAGAAAGCGGTTTAGACACACTATAATACCAATCCAAGGACAATCCATGGACGCTGGGACAAGAAGCTGATGAATTCAGTTCTCGGGTGAAGTTTACTACACAGAAGATCCTCACTCTAGGGGGATGTTAGATACAATACTCAATCCTTAATACACGCAACAATCAACCTGGTGATTTTGGGGAGGGCTGTCCCCAGGAAGGAAGAAAAATGGGAAGATTCACATTTGTCTGCTCTAATAAATATTAGGAGTAGAACTGTTTGATGTGAAAAGCAATTGACTCCAAGATGAGTAAGCAATGAAAGTACTTGAAAGTTGTTTTAAACCGCCGCACATAAAATACCTACATTCAAATAATTTATCTGGCATTATTCATAAGAACGTGTTTTTTTTCCCACTGAATAACTTTTACAGTCAAGGTAGGGAAGTTTCCGAAAATGCAGGGTGACAGAAAAGATTTTAAGGAACCTATACCAAAAGGGAGCCCAAGCCCCAACAAAAAATTGCCAGGTCACTTCTATACAACCAAAGATTTTTCCATAAATCACTCTGTATTCACACAGCTCTTCAGTGTCTCCTAATAAAAGCCTTCTCACAGAGTTCTGGATGTGATCAAAGCCTCGGAGCTTGCTGCTGTTGGGATGCTGCTTCACACAGGGTCACATTGCAAGCCCAGGAAAACCAAATTATTTTTAAATCAGGTCCTTGGCAGATCCTATGCTCTGCATTCTCTCTCGATTGTATTTCCCCCAAAATGACTGCTGATTTCTACTTAGAGCAAAATAAAATCTTTATAAGATATTTCGATTACTGTAGATACGATCAATTTACATAAATCACAGAATCAAAGAATAGTTTGAGTTGGAAGGGACCATGGAGGTCATCTAGTCCAACCCCCCTGCAGTAGGTAAATGACCCTCCTTTTTTAGTAATAAACCCATAACTTTTAAAAACTGATTTTCAAGTTCTGTTCCTTTTGAAGAAAAAGATTAATCTCATGTCTTGGAGAAAAAAATTACCCCCCCCCCCCTTTTTTGCAAAATCTGCCAGGTCACTTCTATACAACCAAAGATTTTTCCATAAATCACTCTGTATTCACACAGCTCTTCAGTGTCTCCTAATAAAAGCCTTCTCACAGAGTTCTGGATGTGATCAAAGCCTCGGAGCTTGCTGCTGTTGGGATGCTGCTTCACACAGGGTCACATTGCAAGCCCAGGAAAACCAAATTATTTTTAAATCAGGTCCTTGGCAGATCCTATGCTCTGCATTCTCTCTCGATTGTATTTCCCCCAAAATGACTGCTGATTTCTACTTAGAGCAAAATAAAATCTTTATAAGATATTTCGATTACTGTAGATACGATCAATTTACATAAATCACAGAATCAAAGAATAGTTTGAGTTGGAAGGGACCATGGAGGTCATCTAGTCCAACCCCCCTGCAGTAGGTAAATGACCCTCCTTTTTTAGTAATAAACCCATAACTTTTAAAAACTGATTTTCAAGTTCTGTTCCTTTTGAAGAAAAAGATTAATCTCATGTCTTGGAGAAAAAAATTACCCCCCCCCCCCCTTTTTGCA